>NW_020290090.1:7520-57056 GCF_003144195.1 Ceraceosorus guamensis | reverse complement strand
CAGAACAGTCAAAATGATTCTTTTTCCGATACGCGATAGAGGGCGCAGGCGTGCAACCTTCTTTGCTCGAGTCGAGCGGTGATTTTCGGATGATTGACTCGCTCTGCCACCCCTCCCGGCTGCCGATGCAGCGGCGACGGCAATGTCCACTCGTTGCTGATGTTCGACGAGAGCAAGCCAGAAGAGGTCAAGCGTGTCAAGCAGTTGGTCTACTCTGTGAGTGCGTGCGAGCGAGCGCGCGCGCGCAGCGAGCAGGGGCGGAGCGAAAATTTCCGCCTTTTCCCTACACACACACACACACACACGCTTGACATTTTCTCTTACTGCTTGCGCGCGCCCTTTCCCTCCCCCCCCCCCACCGGGCAGTTTGCGTACGCCGCACAAGCGTTGGGAGGCACGTGCACGGGGGAACACGGGATTGGTAGAGGCAAGCGAGATCTGCTCGAGCGCGAGCTTGGCAAAGGCACCGTGGACCTCTTGCGTACGCTAAAGCGCACGTTGGACCCTCTCAACATCATGAACCCAGGAGCATTGTATCCAGACGATTGATCTTGGAATGCCTTTGACAGATCTTTCATCATCCGCGCTGTACCGCTCTTTCACCTCTTTTTTGGGCCCCCACCCCTCCCTCTCGTCGCTTGCGAGTTGCGATCACTCGCCGCTCGCTTCGGCTTTCTTGGCATGCTCTGGCCACCAATACGGTATCCAAGGTCTCACGCCCAGCGTCTTTCCATCTTGCGTCTGTACGCTCATCTCGAGCGCATTTTCCGCACCTGGCGCCAAGAGCGTCCTGTGCACTTGTTCCAGACGAAGCAAGGCCAGTCCCACGTTGTGAATGCTACCCAGCAGACGTCCTGCTGATCGACCCCTTGCCGCGCTGCTGCTGCTGCTGCTGCTGCTGCTCGCGCCCGTAGACCGCACATCTGCCCCCGAAGTTGTCGTGGCATCGAATGAAGGGTCGTAAGCGTGCTCGGAGGGAGGGCTAAAAGGGGCTCAAGGCAAGCGTGAGCATGGGAGCAGAGCGCGCGGGGGGGCGAATGAGCCGGAGCGCAAAAGCTGGCCAACTCACCCGAGCTGAGGATCGTACAGAGTGATGGGAACGACGCGCTTCCTGACTACGCCCGTGTGATGTGTGCGCGCCGTCAATTCTTGTCCGACGTAGCAGCCCTTCTTGTAGTCGACTGTGGCAAGCGATTGCTGCACCGTGAGCAAGAGCGCGTGATGGAAAGGGGGGGGGGGGGGGGCGAAAACGTCGCATGGCCCTCTCTCTCTGCCAACTCACCTCCGCCCATCCAGTCCACATTGACTTCCAATGGCAGACTTGCACCGGGCACGAATTCGATGGGACCCTCGCCCACTCCTTGAAGATAGCGATGAACGGTGTGCGCATCTCCTGTATCGTCTTGATGAGGGACATGGCGGCAGGTACGAGGGGGATGAGCTGGAATGCGCTCGCTGTGCTTTGCGCTCGAGCGCTCATCGCTCACTGCTCATTGCTCACCATTGCCACGCTCAGCCTGCACCAGCAAGCGATGACCCATCTGCGGTGTTCGGGCATCCCTGGCTGCTGCTGCTCCTGCTGCTCGCAGACTCGACGCTTGACTTTGATCGAGTGCCAAATGCGCATGGACGCGCCACTGCTTGTTGAAATGTTGCGCATCCAGCTTGACCTTGCTACGAAGTTTGAAGCGTCGAATGTGATGCATGACCTCTTCCAAATTTCGCTCGTCCAGATCCAACACCACAGCTTCGCCATCCGTCTCTTGCGATAATCGAGAGCGTTGCGGATGAGGATGCAAGAATACGGGGGCGAGCATGCGACCCGAAGGTTGCAGGAACGCTCCGTACAGGAGAGGTGGTGGCGCTGCTTGCTCAGGGGCCAAAGGAGGAGGAGGTGCGTCGATGGTGAATGCGGCGGGTGCGACGTTGCACGTGAGCAGACCTTGAAGCAGCTTGACCGTCTGCGGACCGTGCACGCTGACTAGCGCCCTATGAGGTACGGTCATCTGAGCGTCATTGTCGTGTGCGTGTGCGTGTGCGTGTGCGTGTGCGTGTGCGTGACTGGTGTGCAAGCAGCGTTTGAGCTTGGAAGGAGCGGGCTGCTGCTGAGAGTGCGGAGCAAGGGCGGGAAGGCGGGCGGCGGGAGAACATGAACAAGAGCTCAGCAGACGGGTCAGATGACCTCGCTGTGGCAATGCATGCCATGCGCTACTCGACATTCTTCTGGTGCAGGATTTTCAGTGTGCGCTGTGGTGCGGAGAAAGCAATGATGGCGGTAGCGATGGTGATGGCCCAGACCGGAAGATGAGGTGGAAGCTGCGAAGGTGGAGGGCAGGCATGTGTGCAGTCAAGAGTCACGAGTGCAGTGCAGTGCAGTGCAGCAAGACCACGCGCCATGCAGCAATTACAACGCCTTGTGTGCATCGCCGCTTTCACGTGACGGGCGTCTTTGGCACCGCTGCAATCTTGGATCAAGAATCGTGAATCGTGATTCAGAATCAAGAATCAAGCTGCAGCTGCAGCTGCAGCTGCAACATATCATGCACCGGGCGTGCGCCGCCGCCGCCCCCTGACGATGATGATGATGTCGCTCGAGCAGCACAGAGCTGCACGGCACGGAGCAATAAGAAGCGCAAGAGCAACACAGAAGGCCGCTCGCTCGCTGCGTCGCGCTATCTCGGCGTACTCGTGGCTCGTGACACGACTCGCACTCACGACTCAAACGCACTCTGACTGATTCGCGATTGATGTTCATTCGCACTCGTGACTTGTGATTCACGATTGAGACTTGGTCATGGCGCTGTGATCTGCACACCCACACCCACACCCACACCCACACCCACCCACACGCACACCCCTACATACACACATCTCATCATCCACCATCATCCCTCCTTCAACTACACGTAGACCCTTGCGCGCACACCTCCCATCGAGATGGCTACATTCACCCCGATGTCTAGCGGGTCAGACCGTTGGGCAGAGGATGAGCAGCCCTCGCTGTTACCCCCTCGCAGGCATCATCGCGGTGTAGGGGCAGGGCAAGGGGCAGGTGCGGGTGCAGCAGTGACAGGCAGGAGACAAGCAGCAGCAGCAGCGGCGGCGGCGGCGGCGAAAGGTGGTGCTCCAGCAATCAGCAGCAATGTCGGCAGCGCATCTGCAAACCTCAACAGCGCCTCGTTCGCATCAGCCGCCGCTACCCATGCTGGCAACGCAGCAGCATCATCGTCATCATCATCCACAGCACCCAAGCGTGCACCTCGATCTTGGGCTTGGCTTCACGATGCTGCCAACCTGACAGGCGCGAGCAGCAGCACAAGCACAGGCGCAGGCACGGGCACGAGCACGAGCACGCAGCGTCTTCCACCATCCGCACGCTTGTCGCCCTTGCAGTCCGCTCGATCAGCATATCACCCCTACGCTCACGAGAGGACATCTCTGCTCAGCGGCAACAGGGAGCGCATGATCGGCGGCCGCACCGGCGCCGGCTTCACGCCAACATTCCCCAGCGATGCTGCTTCTGCTGCTGCTCCATCCCCCTCGCCGCACGCTCACTCTTCATCGCATCACGTTCCTACCGAATCGCTGCAGTCCGCACCTGCAGCCAGGTACAGATCGCGTCATGCTCGTTTAGGCAGCGATGATAGGCACGCCAATCAGCCACTGTGGAAGGACGCTTTCAGACCGCACATGTCAACGGTGGAGAGGTGGTTGAACAGCTGGTGGAAGAGATGGGTGGTGCTCGCAGTTGCGCCCAGCCTCGTGGTCAGTCTGATACCTGGCAAATTAGCAACAATGCCGCAGCGACGTTGTGACCTTGACGCTGCCTCTCTCTCTCTCTCCCCCTCTCTCCCCCTCTCTCCCCCTCTCTCCCCCACAGGTATGGTTCTGGTGCGCCATGCCCTTTCCAAAGACCGATCCTTACGACCCCAATCCACCTTGGTGCGATCCTGAAAGCAGCGGTCTTGAAGCTCCATGGTGCGGCGATGGCGATGGGAACGGTGACAGTCCCAACAGGGTGGATGCCAACTTTTGGTTCTTTTTGCTCTTCTACTACGGCATCTACTGCGCCGTCGGTGCGTCCATTCAGCGCCGGCACGCAATTGGTGACGCATCTGACGCATCTGACGCATCATTGCTGATCAACACGCTCTCTGCTCTTGCCCACAGCGCTGATATACATCACGCAGCTATTCTCCCTGTACCGCCTCAATTGGTGGCCGCGCGCATTGGGTGCTCGAACCAGCTACTTCACCTTCTGGCTGCTGAGTCTAGGCGCAGGCTACACTCTGCACACGTTCTCGCTCGATGCCCATGCAGGATGGTTGCCACCCTGGCTGGGCGGTGGAGCGGGCGGAGGCACGGGTCACGACAAGGCTCCAGATCGTCCCACCACCGACGACGATATCCAGTGGCAGCGCAAGACGCTCTGGGTAGGCCTCGCCTTTGCTACCATGGCCATGCCCGCGCTAGTCTGTCTGGCCGGGCTCAGGCGCAGCGGAAGGCAGACGTATCGGCACAGCCTCACGGAAGCCCAAAAGAGTGAGTGTGGCGGCATGTACAAAGCGCCTCGCCGCAGCTTTGTCTCACGTTGCGACTGCGCTGCTTCCCCCACCCCGGTCAGCGTTCTTGGAACGACAACTTGCTCGTCGTATTCCAGCTTCCTACACTCGCTTCCTCTGGTTCATGACCACCATAGGTCTTGCCCTCGTGGCGCTCTTGGCAGGTCAGGGTTATGCTAGCATCTACCTCTCCTCCTTGCCCCACACGGGCTTCGAAGGAACGGCATACGTCATGTTCTGGACTGTCAATGTCAACGTCCTCATGCTCATCAGCATCTGGATCCTCGAAGAAAAAGTGCGAAGCAGAGCGCTGCTATTTTGCTTCAAGTACTACTACTTCTTGGTGAGTTGGAGTGCAGTAACGTTTGTGCAGCGCGCACCTCTGATGCGCCTGTTGTTCGTGCCTCCCCCTTCGCTGTTGCAGGTCTACTTTATGTGAGTGGAAGGCGTGTGCCCGCAGCCTGCGACGGCCGACTCACACCCATTTCCTGCGCACACACTACAGCTTCTATCGCAATCTCTTTGCTCGATTGCGATCATTCGACCAATTCGCATTGATCCAGTTGCTCAGCTCTTTCTGGGTCTGCATCTGGTATCCCTTTAGGTGCGTTCGAGTACGGTCATGGTGCCATATTTGGCCTCTGTAGTGTCCCTCTGACGTTTTATCTCGTGCTCTCATTCAGCATGACGAGCCTGTGTCACCGCATCACACAATACTTTAACCCAAATCCTCGGTCCTGGGAAGAATACGTCGAGAGCGTCGGTCTGGGTGAGATGATGCGAGCGTGCATCACTTTTTTTTTTTTTTGCCATCTCGACGCACCGCTTACGCACGAGTTCAATGTAGCGTTCTACCTGCGCAATTTGGCGCAGAATACGACCATGCTAGCCTTTTTGGGTTGGGTATCCATCCTGCACTTTGGAAGCAATCAGCGTGAGTCGGAGGAGCCGATGTGCTCCAGCGATTCGCACCATGCCATTGCTAAAGCCGTCTTCTCTTTCCCCTCCCCCTCTCTTCTTGCGTTAGACCTGTACCCCTTTTTTGCGTTTGACGATAAGCGCGATCCCTACAACTACCAGCTGACCATGCTCGGTTCGCTGGCCATCTGGGCTAGCGAGCTGGTGAGCAGCTTCTTGGCCCGTTGGCTCTGCCTCTATTGCTTCTCCGTCGACATTACCAATCTTGGCCTGGATGAGATGAGACAGCATCCGGAACTCGTCACTAGCGTCGTTTGGTGCGTTGCTTGCGCACCGTCGAGCAGATGGAGCAGCGCTCGCCAAGAGCGCAAGCAAATGCTTTCCACTCACACGCCCCGCGTCTTGGTCCAATCCCGCAGGACATCCGTGCACGTCTTGCAAGATTGTCTGCTCTTCCTCATCAGGCTCAACTTTCGTTGATCATTCAGCGGCCCTAGCGTTCGCACAAATTTTTGAACCACATACACATCATTACATCATACCCACAGCAGGCTTTCTTCAATGTACACGCTTTTTATCTCGCTTTCCTGTGCGGGTTCTGGGGCGCGAAAAGATGAAAAAGAACACACACGAGGCAAAAAGCGCTTAGACGTCCAGATCGACCAGCGAAGCGCCTAACAGATCTTCTTGAAGACTGCGCCGTCCGCTGTTCTTGCGACCCTTGCCCAGATTGGGAAGAAAGTCGCCCTTGATCAGCTCTGGCTTGACTTGGCTCGGCTTCTTGCGGTGCTGTCTCATCAGCATGGTCGTTGCGGCTCCCGTGCTGATACCTGTAAAGTAAGGTGCCCATTTTTCGAACCAATTCGGAAAGCCGAGACGGATGGGTGTGCGTCGCTCCAGCCGAGTCTGCGCGGGGACGATCGACGGGTCAGCCAGGTGCAGTGCGCGAAGACTATCCCCTCGCGCACACTCACTTTACCGGCCACTGCTCTTTGTTGAAGCATTTCCGATTCCCTCAAATGGTGGGCGTGATGATGCTCGTCAACGACGGCCGGGTACACTAATGATCCATCAGGATTGTGAGCAGTGGATGCAGCCACAGGTGGCGCCGGTTCCTTTGCTGGAGGGGCCACTTCCTCTTTCTTCTCTGGCGAAGCGGCAGCCGGTGGCGTCGTCGTCGGAACGACGTCTTTCGCTGGATGCGATTCGTCCGTCTTCTTCTCTGGCAGCGGTGCATCTTTCGTCTTTGTCTCGGCTTGCTCCACCTTATCCGCGTGTGCTTCTTCGCTCGGCTTTGTGTTCTGAGTCGATGTGACGTCCTTCGGAGTAAGTTTGTCCGCACCGGGCAAGCTAGCAGGATCACGGTGCACTGCAAAGTCCTTGGCTTCTTTGGGATGTTTTGAAGAAAATCCACCAGTAAAGTACTTGACGCCTAACAGGCCGATCCCTAGACCCACACCAGCCGCCATGAAGTTGCCAATGCCTCGAGGCTAGATATCGACACCAAGTCACTGCGTCAAACGAAGGCGGCACGGTGAAGCTCTCGGATGAAACTGCACTCACCTCAAGATCAGTGCTGGACAGTAAAGATCGGCGCTGCACCGCTGCTGGGTCCCTATTCAGCGAAGTCGTGCCAGCATCCGTCGGCACGCTCGCGCCTCCGCCGGTTTGGGTCTGCGGTGTGGCTGGCGCGGATGCAGGAGCTGTGGGCGTTGTTGGTTGGCCTGGATCCGCTTTGGGCGGCGACTCCTTGCCATCCGTCTTCGCAGGCTGCTCTTTACCATCCGTCTTCTTGGAGTCTTCCTCCTTGCCCTTGCTACGCCAATTCTTGAACTTGTTGTGCCAATTCGTGATGAAGTGCGTTTTGCGCTGTGCATAATAGACTCCACCACCCACGCCCACGAAAGCCAGCGCGTTGCGCGCGTCTTTGAATTTCGAAGTCTGCCAGAAGGGAAGCTTGGCTTTGACCAAGCGACGCTCGAGCTGAGACTGTGAGTACAAGTGTGAGATGATGAGTCCTTGAAGAGCTATCACAGTAGACACGAACACGCACTGATCTGACGACGCTACTTCGCCGTGTGTTGCTTGATTGTGAAAGCTGCAAGGACAGCCTCGATTCGTCAGCACGGTGCACGATGTTCTGTGCGGGTCGACATCGATGACTCACGATTACCTGCCGAGTGTTTGCAGTTTGAATAACGGAGAGTGTATCATGTTCAGTGCCGGTGCCTCTTCCAAATCCCTCGTCATTCCTACTCTTGGCCTGCGCATCTTCTTTGAAACCCCGCGTCTCAGCATAGCTCCACCGTCGAAGTCCTGATGTGCCCGCATGGCTTAGCACGTGGGGCAGCGTCATCGCCCTCTCCCTCGCCTCTCTCATCCCTTTGCTTTGGATGATGACGCTGCCCGCGAATCCCTACTCGGACCTGCCGTTCAGCTTGTGTGCTGCGCCGTCAACAGGATGGTGGGGAACCTTTTCGCCCTGCGTGGCGGTGGGAACCGTGGCGGGATGACCGTGACCTGCAAGGTGGCCAAAGAGGTAGCCAACGCCCAAAGCGCTCAACGCGTAGCCCCACTGTCTGAGCGAGCCGGGAATGGGGCTGTGCCAACCTTTGCCCGCAGCCTTACCATGGCGCTTGAACAAGGCGCTAGCGTGGTCACTGGCACCACTGTGAGCCGCACTCGACCACATACTTACTTGGTCAAGCTCGCCCTGCGTTGGGATAGGAGCTGCAGAAGTGGAAGCGGCGCTGTGCAAGGAATAGTTGGGCGAGGTGAGCTTGTGCGAGAGACATAGGCGCTGTATAAAGGTGAGCGGCACGACTTACGCGACTGCCGTGTAGAGTATCAAGATGTTTGAGAATCGCATGGCGAAGCAGAGATGAGGCTGATGAATCGAAGAAGCACAAGACCAGCTTGTATGCTCGCGAGTTGTATTGTGTTCTTGAAGAACGTCTGGAACAAGAGGAGGAAGCTTGGAACAACCACCCAAGAGCCAGCTTGGGAATCGCGCTGCGATGTAGGTAGAAGAGAAGGAGGAGCTGCTTATTGAAGCTGACACCTAGCTGTAGCTCGCGCGGAGGCGAGAAGGGCGAAGGTGAGAAGGGAAGCAAACTGTTGTGACCATCGATGCGGTTTGGATTTTGCGCGCGCGCGCCCGTTGCCTTGTTGGGCACAACTATATATAGCGCTGTGGGAGGATGGCGTATTGCCACCTCCATAGACTCATGACTCGTGAAGTGTGAGAAGAAGCTATGGCTCATAGCTGATAGCGCGCAGAGAAGAGCGCTGGCACGCGGGCGTATAGCGATGACCGACCCCATCACGTATGCGCACGCGTATACTATAGCTGCTTGTATACGCAGCCACACGCAATCACGTTAATTGCTGCGCCCGCGTGTGGGCGTTTAGATGGGCGGGCGGGCGAAGACCCAAGGGGTCACCATTCGTGATTCACTGATTGCGGCCTGGCGTGGAGGTGTGGGCGAGGTGACGCATAGCATGTCAGCGCCTACCCGTCGCTATACGGACTCGTGACTCATACTCACAGCGACTCGTGACTACAACTCACACTTACTGCTGCTGTATGCCATCATTGATGACATACTTGCATGCTGCACGTTTCCATCGTCGTGCCGCAAGTGTCCCGGTGCACTGAACGCAGTCAAGCTCGCTCGCAAAGCGATTCTATGCTGCCGCCTTATCGCTTATGGCGACCCTATTGGGAGCGGCAGTCGTGAGCGCGGGGGATGAGTGGCAAAGGGCGTACAAGGCGGCAATTGAAGTGAGAAGCGGTGGCGAGGTCCATGCATAACGTTCAGATTATCGAATATCGTCACAGCACATTCGTGATTCGTGATGGCCAATCGATTCGCGAACGAATCTGAATCGAGGCTGAGTGCAAGATGGGGCGCATGGATCGGCTAGCTGCGCTGTACCGCACCAGTTGAGTAGTAGTTCGAGTCACAGTCGTGAGTGCACTCGTGACTGCCCTCAGAGTTGACAACCTGTCGCCACACCTCCCTCCGAAGATGTCCCGTGATCCACGCCACTTGAGGTCTAGTGACCAGACAAGGAAATCCTTGCTCGATATTTGCATTCAATTGAAAATCTAGAATTTGAATGCTTCTTGTCATCGTGGCCCTTTGACTATCTGGAATCCTCATTCGTGCCTCCGAACCTGTTTGTATCCACTCCCGCATATCGATTCAGATTGTGGAACAGCAGGGCCACCCTTCCGAATCTCGAAGAGAAGCGCTGGATATCGCAACGTGTGCGTGGCCACTCCGTTCGCGGACAAGCAGTACCGATAGGAAGCTCAGAGTCCAGATCGACATCCACAACAATCACAATCACAACTCTCGATTCACAATTCAGAATTCAACGATCATGCACACTTCCAGAGCTCTCAACTCACGACTCATTCACTATTTTGTGTATATAGTCAAAGTTTGAGTAGCGCGCATCCCCTACACGAGTCACGTGACTCATTAGAGCCATGCGCGTGGACCTGACCTCTCACACGCTCCTTCTCGACTTGTGACGTGACGTTTGAGTAATCACACTCACCTCATGACCCAAGACTCTTGACTCGCCTTCCTTTCATCCACGATTGATGCTTGTGCTTGTGACATCGTCATCATGCGAGTCGCATCATGATCGCATAGCTCACATGTACGCATTCTGCTCGTCCTCAACACTTGCCCTCCCTCAATCCTTGCACACTTCGTCATGTCCGTCTCTGCACGGAGCAGCGCCGTGCCCCGCTCCATCCTCTCAGCATGCCACGCTCGCCTGCTGCCATCATCTCCGCCACGCCGTCGCGAGCTTGAACAGCGCTGCGCTTGTCTCGCTATCAGGACCGCTGCGACGACGGCACGGCAGCATGCCCAAGCAGCTCCACAAATCAAGTACAAGCAGCTACCACCAGCCCAACCCGCGTGGTCATGGAATGATGACGACTTGCGAGATGGTATTCGCAATGCTCGGCAGAGGAGAGCAGCATTGAACACAGAGGATCAAGATCGCCTGGTGGAGCTCAAACAGCGACTTGTAGATGTCAACCAGCGTCTGGCTGCTGCGAGGGATGCGCAAAAGTCGTCGAGCCAGCGCACAAAAGCAGATCAGGTGGACGGTCTGTCTGATCAGAGCAGC
Organism: Ceraceosorus guamensis; assembly: GCF_003144195.1. Taxonomy (NCBI): domain Eukaryota; kingdom Fungi; phylum Basidiomycota; class Exobasidiomycetes; order Ceraceosorales; family Ceraceosoraceae; genus Ceraceosorus; species Ceraceosorus guamensis. The sequence goes on along the minus strand of NW_020290090.1, from coordinate 46,422 downwards.
ACAGCGACGGCCACTCAGAAGGAAGCAAAGGCAGACTACCAGAGGCTGTTGAAAGAGCAAGAAGCTGTGACGGCAGAGGCGCGGATGCTTCGGCTCAAGCTGCCCAATCGGACCGCTGCTCACGTGCTGGAACAGTTGGGCGTTGCTGGAGATGGAGATCTGGACGTGGAGGTGTCACCAAAAGCATTCAGATATGGCGGCGACATTGCAAGCGTTCCCGGGCCGGACTTGCATGGCGCAGGCAAAGCCATGCCTGAATACGATCACGTCAACCTTTTGCACCAGCATTCTCCTGGCTCTCTGCTGCACCCGTCCGCCTTGCCCCAGCAGGTCGCTGCTTCGGGCTTCCCGCATCTCGGCTCTCATCTCGCCATCCTCTCTCACGCCATCGAACGCCTCTCTCTCAGCATTGCCATTGCAGAAGGTGCCCGGCTGCGCGTCGTCCCAGACGTGATCCCAACAGAGTTGCTAGAGCGCAGCGGCTTTGCGCCTCGGCAAGCCGATGCCGCGCAGATATACACCCTAGCGGCCGCTGGCGAGGCGTTGCCGTTGGCCTTGGCTGCCACAGCGGAGCTGCCTTTGCTTGGTCTCCATGCGGCCAGGCAGTACTCCACCAAGCAGCTGCCAATCTTCGAAGTGGCTTCTGGACACGCTTTCCGAGCCGAAGCTGGCTCTCGAGGCAAAGCGACGAGGGGACTTTTTCGAGTGCATCAGTTCTCAAAAGCCGAGCTGTTTGTCGTGTGCACGCCGGATCACAGCGAAGCTTGGTTGGACAGGCTGCTAGCTGTTCAGCTACGCGTCCTAGATGCACTACAATTGACGTGGAGGTGAGTCGAGGGGAGGGACAGAGGTGCCGCACGGATTTTGACCGCCTTTTTCTCGCCAACAGGGCGCTTCACATGCCGCCACACGAGCTGGGTGCGAGCGCATATCAGAAGATCGACGTCGAAGTATACATGCGAGGCAGAGGAGATTGGGGCGAGGTTTGCTCCGCATCCAATTGCACCGACTATCAGGCTCGCCGTCTGTCCATCAAATACAAATCAGCTGCAGCCGATGCTAGCTCTCCGGAGTATGCTCATACGCTCAACGCTACTGCAGCTGCCATACCACGTCTACTCGTGGCCCTCGTCGAGCAGCATGGCTTCCGAGATGGCAAGATGCTGCTTCCAAGCGCATTGAAGGAGCATTGGCTTGGCGACCAGGATGAGGTGCACTGGCTTGCGGATGCGGAGACGACAAGTGCCTCCGGAGTCGCCAATCGCTCTGTGGACGCACCCCAGAGTGTCCCAGGATCTGTTCGTACATTCTCCACGAAGGTGCCCCAGAAAGGCACGGCTTCTCCGCCTCCCCCACCGCCATCCTCGTCCTCGCCTTCGTCCCCTTCTTCGCCTTCGCAGCCGGCCAGCTCGATCCTTGCTCGAAGCATAGCTCGCGTCCGCGAGGCTGCAGCAAGAAGCGGGACAGACCCAGGCAGCATGGTCATCAGCTTTTTGATCCTACACGAGCTTAGCGCAATCATACCTCTGTTGATCATCTTTTGGATCCTCGCCTTCTTTGGGGCAGGAAAGACGGTCCTTGATTGGCTCTTACCAGCCAACGCAGTGGAGGCGAGCGTTGTAGAAGACGCCGGCCCCGCTTCAAATGGAATACGAGACCGTCTTCGCGCTTGGGTCGATGACGGGACACGCTGGGCAGAAAAAATTGGGCGCAAGAAAGGCTGGTTCGGCTTTGAAAAGGGCAGCGAGGCAACAGGGGAAGGTGTGGATGGTGCAATCCTCGTTGGAGGATTCGCAAATGCCGTGGCAGCCTACGCGGTCGTCAAGGTGCGTTTGCTATCAGAGATGAGTCGATGCTGAAAGTTTGCGAGGCCATCTTCGGTGCTTAGACAACTTTTGGCCATGTTTGCAGGCGATCGTCCCTCTACGTATTGCGGCGTGTATATGGCTTGCCGGTCCCTTTGCAAGGCTGACCATAGAGCCGCTCAAGCGACTTGGTAGGCAGTTGGGAACCAAAGCTGGCTCACGCAGATGAAACGATATGCTTGAGCTGACGAGTCAAGATTGTTGGTAAGAGGGACAATGTTGGTCTTCCCACAAGCGGTTTGAGAGACGCGCAGTGATGCATTTGTAATCCTTTGCCACTGGTCCGGCGAGCACTTCCTACCAATTCATACCTCCGTCAAGTGCCACCAAAAGTGTGCTCAAGCTGAGCGTATGTGAATCGATCTCAAGATTGAATACGCCTTGAGTCTAGCACAAGTGTCCGTTTCTCCCTGACGAGTCCTATCGCTCGTCAAGTCCTCTCAGCATGGACAACACCTCTGCAGAGACTGTCTTGCGAGTCACGGGCTTCGCCACGAGTCATTTGCATGTCAGCATACAATACTCGAAGATCAGATAAAGCGATGCTGCAACAAATTGGTATCCCCGGCAATGCGCGACCTACTTGTCCGTCACCCCGTCGCACGAACCTGTGAATAGGCGACATAAAGAATGTCCTTTAAAAGCCTAAGCGTGCAGCTCATGCCTAGCTGAGCTACGGCGCTTCGATTCTGACAGAAGCCTATGCGCGCTTGGAGAGCTTGTCGATCCGTGAGCAGGGCATTGGCTGCAGGCACAGAACAAGGAGAAGTGAGTGAGCTGTCGGCTTCCGCGTCACCATCGATCACACTTCCCGGCATTGAGTATGCGTCCGCAACGCGACAGCTTCTTCTGGGATGGTATGCAGCACAAACGAGATGGCTCTCATAAATTTATGGTTATAGAAGGCGAACGGGGCCTATTCGGGCGCGAGGCAGCTGGCGTAAGGCAAAATTGAAATGAACGACCTAGAGATTCCTGAGGATCGATGGCTTATTCTTGGTATTAACCGAAAAGAGAGCGTCTATCTGCATTGTGACTCAGACTAAGTAGATTCGTGTGTTAATCTGATCGCTTCCCTCGGTTGGGATTGTGCAAGATATTGAGGTCAGTGTATGTACATTATTTTCTATACCTTGTACTTCCATCTATCTGCCTCTTCGCCATCAATTCTTGTGGCACCAGCGGGCACTTCACTGCCCATCACGGCAAATCTATCAGTCTCCGCGAGATCCGTCGGCCTCATGTGGAGAAAAGGGATTCCGCCAGATAAGTTGCTTTGCAGTGCCTTTTCGACTGCAGATCAATGATCGCCCCTATGCTATTAGCCTTTGACTCTGGTAAATTGCCTAGGAAGATAGCATTCCCGTCGTATTGTTGTCAATGCATCTTCGCTGACCGATGCCCACCAACGCTTCCTGATTTGCGCTATTGTATGCTTCTTGCAAAAGCAGCAGCCGCATTCAAACAGGAAGAGAACAAAACAAGAGCAAAAAAGGTGAAAACGGGAAGCCGTCAAGTCTCACGCGTAAACATTGCGCCTCATCATTCCGTTGGTCACCCCAACATCACGCGTCCTTGCAGGAGCCGGCGGTGTCTGCTGCTGCGTGAGCCTGCCTCAAATTCTTTTTTTGTCTGACCAAAGGTCGATCGCTGCACGCTAGGTCTGAGAGGGGCCAATGACTTGCCCATACCATCATCCCTCAGGTCAGACTTTTTTTTTCTGCTCCATTCTATGACATTTACTTGTCCAGCACCATAGGGTCTGCACAAGCCATGTTGTCCTACAGCAACGCTTTGACAAATTTAGTATGTTGCTTGTAAACGTCTCCGTGCGCTGAGCGCGAATGTCTGGCATAGTTATCAGAAAGGTCAAGATGATGCGTACACAGAGCGCGATTGCAAGAGTGCAAGGCGCAGGCGCGCGCTGCAACAGCGACACGATCAGTCAGCTCAAACAGACACACGCTCTATTCGTGAAAGGGCAGGATACCGCGCTTGACTGTGGTATTCGGGCTAAGGCAGGCAGCGCACCTTGTCCAATATGAACACAAAAAGCGGTAGCGTTTCCAGTAATGCAAGAGCGATCAGCGCAGGGAGCGGCGGTGCGCCATTGACATCCGCTTGCAGTCTTAGAATAGCATGTAGCGCCCTAAAGAACACAGGGACGCCCTGGCGAGACTTGTCGCCATCGCCACAGTCTTGCCGCAATCGCCAGCAGGTGATTCGCTGACAAGCTGGTGACTTCCTCGATGTGCGCATGTCAATCAGGCTGCCCTCGACTGAGCACAGAAAGCTGCTTCATCAAGCGCATGTCAATCAAGCGGGCCAAGCTCATCTCAGTCATGCTTGCGCGCATCAGGTAATGGCAATAAGAGAATCCTGCTTCATCGAGCTCATCTCGTGATTTTCACCAAGCTCATCTCAATCACCAATGCATCTCCCGTGCGTGCAAGTGAAGAGCATGCCAACATACAAAGACGCCCTTCTGTGCGCAATATACAAAGACACTCTTCTGTGCGCATGCATCCATGCACCTCCTCTTCACACCATCTTTCCAAAATGACCAACCAAGAGTGAGTTTGCAAGAGATGCATTGCATACTAGCACCTGCTTATCCTCCTTCCTGCAGAGAAATCCAACGCCTTTGCGGCATTCTCATTCAGCGTCGAGCACAGTACGCGATCCTTGAAGAGAGGATGCGGTGCTTGCGGGAGACCCTGGAGGAATTGGAGGGGGAATTGGCGGAGCTGGAGGCCAGGGCTGGCCGTGTGAGTAACTTTGTCACGCATCTTTTTTGCAGGCTGCTGCATGCTCACCCGAGGACACTGCAACAGCCACGGTTGCCTCACCCAGTGCGTGAATTCTATGAAGGGCTCTTGAGGAGGCAGGGAGAGGCGCTTTAAAGTGAGCAAGATGAGTGGTGCGCTCAAGTTGGCACCGTCTGATCAAACTTGCAATCCTCGGAACACAGGATTCACACATTCTCTTTCTTGTTTCTGGCTGCGTGCACTTCACCAATGACATGGTTTCAAGGATCAGAGGTACATGGCAAGGCTTGCAAGGCGAGGCTTGCAAGGTGACGCTCAGGGAACTGTATAGGTACGTGCGGTGCGATGCAATGCGATGCGGTCGATGCGATGAGTGCAAGTGCAAATATCTTGTTATCACAAATGCTGCAAGGGCTAGTCGAGAGCGGTGGTGAGGGAGGGTGCACTGGTTGGGAGCGTCGCGCGTTTGCGCTGCCGTATTTCGTGCGCTGGCTCTCCGGGCCTCAGCGGACGGCATCGACTTGCTGCCTCAGACCCCTTGGCGGGATGCGCGCAACTCATTGGAAAGGAGATCTGCGCGCATCTTGTTGGAAAGCATATCTGCGCGCAACTCATTGGAAAGCAGATCTTCTACCGCGCACGCGCCGCTCAGCGCACCAAAGATTGGGGGGGTTTAAAGCGCATGCAGGTCCGCGCGCCTCGGCATCGCGTCCATCATGAGATCCAAAGCGTTGATCACAAATCGCACTCACCGATGTGGCCGCGCATCTGCAAGCGTCCACGCAGCAAGCATCATGGATCTCACAAGCATCATCAACGCGCGCCTTGCGAGTAGCTCTTGCGTTGACCGCTGCGCAGACGTCAACGCAGCGGGTAACTCTGAGCTACAGCTAATCTTACCAAGTTGCAAATCTCACCGCCTCTTGATGGCTGCCATGCACGCTGCCACTTTACTGCATGTGTCTCACCTTGCTGCACATGTTTCACTTTGGGCAACAAATGAATCACGCGGCGTGGCTCTCACTCGTGACTCTCACTCGTGACTGTGATTTCGATTGGTGAGTAGTCACGATCGAGTCACAATTCAGCAGATTGCTGCTCAATCACGCGCGCGCGCGAGGAAGAGGAGATGGCCGAGTGCGCTTGGACAAGGGGTTGATTCGCATTTCCAGATTAATTGTCCATCGTCTGGTCAGTGACGCGTGCGCCGCGTGTGTATCGGTCTCATTGATGCTTACGCGCATGCTCGCAACTATACTTTGTGTGTTTTGCAGGATCCACGCATGATAGACTGTGTCACTCATCAAACAACAGCAACCCAGATGAGATGCCGCCACGGTGGACTCGTACGCAACTCCAGTGTCATGTTGATGCACGCACAGCAGAGGCTTCCTCCTTTTTTGACTTTCACCATCCCCCCCGCCGCCCCCGCCTCTGCCAACATGAGCTCAAATCTCGTCCTAGCCATGTCTTCTCTCATCGCCAGTCATATCATCCTCACCTTGGTGCTGGCTACCCCAGAGCCGTGAATTGTGCATAGCGTGCCAGAAAACTCAGCTCTGATAATCCATTTTGACTTTCTCCTGCAGACCACCAGCAGAGCCTGCACCGCAAGCACCGACAGCACCAACAGCTGTGGCCAGAGAGACGACCTTGTGAGTTGTACCCAGCTTGCCATCCTGAGCACATCTAATCGCACATGTGCTTCTCCCTGCAGATCATCCACCCAGCCCTCAGCCGCAGAACCATCGTGAGTTGTGCCCAGCTTGCCGTCACGAGCACGTCTAGACAAGCAGATCTGATCAGACATTGTTATGTTCCTTGTACAATGCAGCAGCAAGACCAAAAAAGTCTCTGAAGCCTAGAGCAAGCGTGAGTGATCACGCAACAGGATTTGTGACGCTAGTGCTGAATGTCATGCACATCCATCAGAAGAAGAAAAAGAATCCTGCAGCCCCTGACTCAAGTCAGATGCCGAACAAGGATGGGTGGTTTGACAGGCTTGTAACATGAGTGTTGTGCTTTGCATGCCTGCAAACATCCTGCTGAATGAGGTTGTACGTGCCTACAGTCCCCCTTCCGAAGAGAAGGATGGCCCCGCCGACCTTGAAAACGCGTTGAAAAAACCAAAAAGAAAAAATATACCAAAAAACCAGCGAAGCCCAACTCCGGTGCGTCTTTTGTTGTTGCTAGTTCGTCTCCATCAAGTCTACCTACTGCCTTGCTGTACTCATGATTTCAGGCACGCAAAATTAGACCGCAAGAAATCATGCCTGTCTCTTTCTTCCTCATCGGCCGGGCCTCAATCTTGAATGTCATGCTTGGACCAGACAATCTGCTGACAATTGCGTGCTTCTGAGAGTGTGAAAGCAGGATCTCACGCGGGCGCTTCGTTTGAGCTGCCGATGGAGGACCAGATGGGCCATTTTGAGGTTAGAAATCGCCATTGCAGCGCGCTTTGCTGCTTTGCAAAGTTGCAAAGACTCCTTTCTCACCAGCTGTTTTCCAAGTCTGGCAAGCTTTGTGTTGCTCAACCCCTTGGCTTGCAACTCTTGTCTTTCTTCTTTCACCTTCTTGTTTGTGCGCCTCTTGCGCTTGTATTCAGAGTTCACCTCCTTCGCGGCTGCCTGCGGTGCTCCAAAGCATCAGAATGACATGATCTCTGCTCCTTGCACTCATTGCTTCTATTGCAATCGATGTCCTGACCATGGCGTGATTGTGATGCTCTGCTCCCAACAGCAGCGCACCGTCTCAGGCTTTCGCCTGAACTTGCTCTTGCGTTGCGTCCTCAAACTATCATAAGCGAAGAAACGTAATAACCGGTAATTGTGTTGATTGATCTAGCGGGGGTCGTGTCTAGCGAAGCTGTGGGGAAGTATAGAATCTGGTCTGTCCCTTACTGCTGAAATTCTGATCTGTCCCTGCGGGGAGGAACGCTCTTCAAAAAGAGAGACTAAAATGACAGAGACTGCGTATCATCATCACGTAGATGGACAGATGCGAGAACTATCTGGGGCCGCAGGACTGAAAACATGAATATATTTGGCCCTGGACGCGTACACACAAAGTCAGATTAGATGGAAAACGATCAAATCCCTCTGTGCACCACAATGTGGCGCCCAAGTTGTCGGATTGAAAGAATGCAAGAGCAAAAAATGTCCTCATCAATTGAGCTTGGCGAGTATACGGTCTGAAGGAAGGTGACGGATGACGTTCGTCGGCAGCAGTGCGTCTCTCGCGCGGAAAAGTATCCACAGTGCTGAGGTCGGGCAGAGTCTCGAAAATGTCAATGGAGATGTCTTGGGGTTAGGGATATTCGCGAAACGTCGACAAAGTCTGCTGCCACGCCACCACTTATCCGTGGCAAGTGCAAAACGCGCCTTGTGTAGAATTTGGGTGACTTGCGCGGGCAAGGAAAAGAAAGGTATGGGCGACAAGAAGTCGCAAGGGTAGAAGTAATGCTTGGGACTACTTTTACCTAATGTCGCCCTTCCGCGATCGACGCATTGCCAATCCTGGTCCTGACGAGTGTCAGCTTGGCTTCTAGGCATCTGAAAGCCTACATCTGGGCTGCTCGCTGTTGGTGGTGCATAGATGTCGCCTGTAATTGAGAGAGGGCTCAAAGAGGCCAATGTGAAGTTGTGAAGCAACGGCGCTGAATATTTCAGCACGTACAAATACGTCAGACGTCATATCATATCATAATATGCACTAGCTCTCTTTCGCTCAGCAAGAAAACGTCATTACACAATCATAGATGTGAAAGCGTGGCTACGCAGCCTCGATACCGCTGTTCAAATTGCGTTCTGAGCATGGTTGCTCAAGTACCAGAGTTCATCCCAAGGTAGTATGCCAAAACTCTTTCGGTCCGCTGAAAAGCCGGATATCTGAAATTGCTTCCCGGGCAGCTATCGGAGCTACAGGTTACTGGCTCAACAACACACAAACAGGTCGGGATCAAAATGACGCCCGCGTTCTGGAGGTCGAAAGAAACTTGGCCGCGAGCACAGACGCGCCGATGCAGTACCAGCCAACACGCCAATTTGCACCACGGGCGAGTACAGGCTGCTCAAAAGCGCAAAATACTGAATTTCGGGGTTCTCATTGCAGCTCAGACGAAAATCGGAGCTTTGCAGCGTCATAATTGCCTGAGACACGCTACAACAGACACGAGCATTTTTCAGATTACTGTACTGCTTGGAAGTTGTGTTTCAATCTCATTACTTATCGTCCAGAAGCATGAAGTCGTGAAATCTAAATCGTGAAGACAACGACTCTCCGAACAAAAGGCTGCATCAGTCATCTTCAAGCCGGTTTTCAGTTCGCAATCGGGTTGAGCATCGGAGGGGCCAAATTGGGTATTTGTGAGACACGCCAGCACATCGCCTATTGTGCGTCGATGGCGCTGCTCATCCCACTAGCTTCCAGGGGAGGCAGAAGTGATAGACAGTCGCCTCACATCTCAAGATCATGACGTGTGAACGACAACTATTTCAGGCAAGTCGGCACCTGGTGTTAATTGGAGAGTAGTACAGTCCACCTAGTCTTGTAGCGCGACGGTTTTTATCCGGCCCAAGAATTGGCAACAATCCACCTGAGTCATGAACTTCAGAGCTATACACCTATCTGATGGTATTAGATTCTTGGCCGCTGGTCGGGCGCGCCGTATCTTGCTTCACGCGGGCCAGAAAACTGGCATGTCAAACAAGTCTACTGAGGTGACAAGCTGCAATACGCGTTGTCTTACAGGTCAGGTCTCAGACACGGTGGAAATGGTGTGCATTCGCTGCAGACCCTTGGGCGATGAGGCTGCAAGAAACTTGAAACCAGCGCGATCATCGTCACACGGCTTCCGCCTTCGCCCGCAGGCGCACGTAACGAATTCAGTTGTGACCTCTCAACAAGTCTTCAAGACTCATAAACACAGCACCATGTCTCAAACAATTGACTTTTGCAGCTGGGACACATGAAGACAGACGAAGCAAACATGACACCGATGGCAGTCTGTTAAGATGTATGTTCATTTACTGCTATCCAACTTGTAGGATGACGTCAATTGGCATGCCTTATTCGCGCCTTACTGGCAACGTTGTTCTGTGGTTTCGAGCTGGCAGTATGAGCCCCTACTACTGATATCATTCAGCTGACATACGCAGTGCTGAACGCGCCCAGTATGCCACTGTCTCGAATTTGCTGATTGAGACCTTTGGCTGCTTCCGTGACTTTGCTGACAGCAGCTCTGGACAGAATGGTGCCGCGTGACCAAGTCAGCGCGCATCTAGCTCACTGACTTACCACAGCTGGTCTTCACATCCACTCACCGGTCATAACAGTAAATGTAGAGGGTGGGGTCGCCGGGGAAACGGCCAATGTCTGAAGTGTATTCGTCGGACTTAGCTTTCTTACACGTGTCCTCGCATTGCTTCGCCCATCGGCTTGCCAATTCGTTGAACGACCATTGGACGGGACGATCGATGACTCCTACATGGAACAAAGACTGCCAGTTGATTATACCATCATCGAGGCAATATTCGCGACCTAGAGCAAGGTGTTTTGACTTACGGTAAAGCAGATGATACCCGGGATCGATGAATGCTTGCACACCAACGAGACTGGTGGCGAGTAAGGCCACGCCGAGGCGAAAGATCGGAAGAGCAAAGGACTTCATGTTGAGTTGGTGCTCTTTTCGCTCTTGATTGTCTCGTGGGTCGCAACGCTCGACAAGTACTCAGACTGTTTTGATGACTTGAATTGACTTGAATGGGGATGCGCGTGAAGGCTGAAGAATCCTTGCCCAGGGCGCCGTTTTATACACGACGCAAGGGGAATGTCGATGATTGGACTAGGCGCTGACGCACATAGCAGCGGACGAGCAGCAACACCACTTGCTTGTCTGCCCCAAATTCTCTTCTGATTGATTCCGAGCTCGTTGGACTAATTAGAATCCGCCTTCATCTATTGTGCCGGGCGGGCGTAACTACGCGGGACGGGCCGAGGGCTTGCGATTTGCGTCCCACGGACAGCCATTGGAGCCACTCTGGAAAAAATTTGATCCATTCTTGACAGTTCTCGATGCCAGTGAGCTCCATGTGGGCCGGCACTCGATAAGTCTTATCTGTGAGATCTTGTGGGAACCAATGTGCAAGGAGCAGCTTGTCCGAACAAACGTTCCAAACAGGCAGGCCAGTGATGGGTTCCATTCTGCTCAGGCCGCGAGTAGGATCTTGAATAGAAGTCTTGTAAGTGGCATGCGGATGGCGTCGAAGATGTAATCGCCATTGGAGCGCGACTCGCGTGGCAAGCTGCCCGTCACGTGACTACGGTAAATCCTGAGTCGTCATTGAAGATGGGTCGCTGAGATCACCAGAAGGTCACAATCTTGTGAACTGCTCGCCGCTTTCCCGAATTTTGGATGCGGCTCGTGCATTGAATATCTGCGGGTACGTCCGTCATCATTGACACCAAGAGTTTGGATCAAGTGAACGCCCAAGTTACCAGTACATGAAGATTGTGGATGCTAGGCCTGATCAGATGTCATCGGATATGGCTTTTGCGAGCGCTTAGCGGACATATGCTACTCGGAAAGGGACCATCGGCGTGTCCTTGGGCGCACTGGCCATGGTGTCCGTAGTGATGGCGTCTGCAGCCTCAACAGCCCAACTATGATCCTCTCTGTTCTCAGAAGTGGGAATGGGAGTAGTGTGAGTATACAATTGCGTTGAGCGCCAAGTACAGGGCCTACAGGTCGGTGCGGCTTTTACGACTCACTCGTCATAACAGTAGAGGTAGATGGTAGGATCTTTTGGAAAGTAGCCCACATCCTCCGTTGCAAGTTGCATTTGATTGTCATTCAAGGTTTGCACGCAGTACTGCGCCCAAGTGTGCCGGACAGTCCCAATGCCCCACTGAGGGGGATAGCTCACAAGACCTTTCGGAGCAGGTCGCGTAGCTCCTTTGTATTTCTCGACATTGCATCAGTCTCACAAGTGCCATGGACAGCACTCACGGTAGAGAACACCACGCTTTGGGTCCTCGAAGGCCTTGGCTGTCATAGCTCCTAGCATGACGATGCAAATGAGGCGAAGAAGTTGAAGAGATACCATCTCGGGGCTGCTGCCGAAGTAGCGTCGATGGTTGACCAAACAGAGCGCAGGGAGCGTCTGTCGCTGAATTTTAGCCGCTGATAATAGACAGCTTGCGGTAGCCAATTTGTTGGAAATATGACGAATCGACGCGCAGACCATCCCCTTTTATAGGCGCATCTACACATGCCGCCGCATTCGCAGATTTCTTACAAATGAATGCGAGGGACAGCTTGCATGTCTGGGCAGAAGCCCAGGGCAGTAGGTATCCATCAAACAGCGGGGGTCCATCGGTCGGATGTGGCCCCCACAACAAAACCTCGGACCCACCAGGCCGAAATGTGATGAGGTCATGAGACCTAGGTAGAGCCGTTAGGGGGGATGCAGCGGCTCTTTCGTTCCGCCACTTGTAAGACAGGACAGGTTCTCTTTCTACGCTTCATCAAAATTCGCCGTTGGAGACGCGCGAGCAACAGCTCGCGGGGTGCGGCATCGTCAGCCAACCATCCGTGCGTCCATTCAGCAATGAACCCATCACACAAGCTATGCGGCCTGCTCATGCCCAATCATAGATGAGCATCAAGAGTGTCAGCATCTTTCAAAAGATAGGGCGCATATGCGCGTTCCTCCTTCTCGACAGGCTTCGGTGGGAGTCCCAAGAAGCATTCCTGATTGAAGTCCTACTTCAGCTCGCAGGCAATCTGAGCTCGCCTACGATTTCGAGACCTCTGCGCAAGGCTCAGCCCAGTGCATTTACGGTAGGATTGGAATCTGTACTTCAAAGAGTCACGAAGGCGAGAGCGTGCAGTCAAGAGCCACGAATGCTGGCGGGGTTTTGTAAGAAGGGGTGAGGCAAATAGCAGACGGCCTCTAAGCGCGATCGGGTGGACGTCTGCCTGTACACAGGCACTCCATTCACAGCCGTTGTGCCAAGATCGGATTCGGTACTAAGACCCGCCTAAGGAAATATGGTGGATGGCGAGGGATAGGCTGTCTGCGGCGTACTATTGTGCATTCAGCACACATTTATGCAGCAGACATGCAGCTGTTTGTGCGAGCGTACGATGTGCAGTCAGAGTGTGAGCAGACCATCGCAATCGATCTCGGGCGCATAGTCTCTGAACGCTCGCTTTGCTCCAGAGACTCGGCGTCGATGACGATCTAGCTGACACGCTCGACTGAGAACAAGCCTATCACCTGACCCCACTGCCTGTTTGCAATGTTCTCCTGGTTGAGTGAGTCTGCCGCTTCAGTGGCCCAGCTGTGCTCGTGCCTGCGATCATCAACGGAGCGCGAAGATGCAAGACGAGCAGCCTCACGTAAGATGTCTGTTGTGAAGCCACGTCGTGCGACCATAGCAATGTTGACTCACTCATCGTAGCAGTACAAGTAGGTCGTTGGGTCATAGGAAAAATAACCAACATCCTCAGTCGCGATGAACGATCCTTGATCCTTACAGGCTTTCACACAATGTGTTGCCCAGTGTTTCTTGATGTCATTGATTCCCCATTCCTGAGGGGCGTTGACGACACCTTTTGTACCAATTTTAGATGCGTCAGCTTGTGGGCCAGATGTCCGCTCCGAACTCGAGACGCGAGTCAGACTGACGTCACTCACGGTAGAGGAGGTGACGTTTGGGATTCTCAAAGGCCTTGACTCCAAGGATACCAAGCAAAGCTACCGAAATGTTGCGGAAGAGGCGAACAGAGAGCATGTCGGTCGTGAAAGCAAGCAGGCCCAGTAAAGAAGGATGAGGTTTTTGAGATGTGTATTGGTTGCTGGTACGTATTGCCGCTCGTAGTGATTGAATTGATTGAAGGAGGAAGTGATGGAGAAGCACAAGGAAATGAAGCCTTTTAAGAAGTCAGTCCACGTTCCCTTTACGCCAGACCAGGAGCACCCGTCTGCGACACTCGGCCTTTGCAGCTTGCTTCCGCACCCGAGAGGCGCGGCCGTGATCGAGGGCAGACAATTGCGCATTGGATGCTCGGTTCAGCCCCTTCTGATACAAGCGCCCTGGCCCACCGGACCGCCGTCACCACGAGGTTCACATCATGGAGCTCGGTAGAGAGGCTGCGGCGGCTCTGCTCCTCCGCACTATTCTTACACGAGAGAGCAGCGACCAATGCTGCGCGAATGAGAGATCGTAATGACGTGTGTACCTGGGGCCCACATCCCGGTCATATGAGCTTCGATTGAATGGTGACCGCAAAGAAGCGTGGAAATGTTCTCATCGTAGTGCACGCGAGCCGCTCGACGCTGCTTGGCCATCGCCAAAGGTACATGGGCATGTCGAAACCTTGTTTGTCAAACTCCGCGGCAGTCCTTTAGGCCACACAAACCGAGGACGATGGGTCGAGTTCTGACTAAAATGATCAGATTGCAGTCTTTGACATTACATGAAGCAGTCTGAGCGTACGGATACGAAGGTGGCCTGTTGCCAATGGTTCGATACCGAAGACTTGTGGAATTCAGCCTCAACAATGGCAGCTATTATCTGGACAGAGTCTGTGGGACCTCGCAGCGCGAACGGCCCCATTGTTGAAGTACGGGCGAGGCAGGCGGGTGAACTCAGCGCACATAGGCTATTAGGAATGTCCCGAGACCAAGGGCATGGGTGTCACTGTCGGTCGCATTGGCTGCAGTCACAGCCAAGCTCGTACCATCCCTGTGAGCGCAAGCATGCTGGTCAGAATCAGCTTCCATGTGCGAGGATCGATTGAGCGCTACTCACGCGGCTTTGCAATAGCAATAAATGGTGGTGTCGTGTGAGAATTTGCCGAGCTCCCATTTCTTTCCGTTGACCGCGCCGCAGTTGGCCGTCCAGACCGCTCTCAGCTTGTTCTCATCCCAGAGATTTGTCGGGTAGGTCAAAACTCCTGCAAAACGCAAAACGCACGGAGCTCAGAGAGGAATAGCAGGCAGAGCAAAAGCACAAGCCTCGTCAGCTTCGTTCAAGGGTACGTACTGAAGAGATTGCCGTAACCTGGGTCGTCAAACCCCTGCACACAGCTCCAGAATATCGAAGCAGCGATGGCAATGAGCAAAAAGTTTTGAGTGAGCATGTTGACGAGGTGAGTAAGCTACGAGTGATGGACCTGTTCGATGTTGGTCGTGCGACACACAAACTGAGGCGTGTGGGCAAGTAGGTGGCACGCTGCCTTTATATGCTCGAAAATCGAGCAAACGTTAGGCCTTTCGTAAGAGAAGCGGTATCGAGATTCAAACCGTTGACCCTCCCCTTGCCCGATCAACAGCTGCCCTTCACTGCCCATACATCATCATGGATGCTCCTTTCTCATTGAGCGCAGTGTTGTAGGTCGAGCACCCGTTCGTCCGGAATGACACATCCGAATGGAATGCTAGTCTGAGATGGTCAAGGTGCCAGCTCCATCTGCTTCTACTTCGGCGGCCCACAGCTCCAATGACCTTCAGGTCCAAGCAAGATCACATGTTCCATAGGGAAAGTGACGGCGGCGATGAGGATACATGTGGTTCCTGAGCATAGCAAAGGCCACCTTGAAACGAGCAGAGACCAAAGATGCTTGTGCCCAGGTACACTGTGCAAATGAACTCCGGCGTCTTGTCGGGGACTGAGTACAGAGTCCTGATCGAAGCGGCCCGTCAATGAGGCCTAGCATTGCTCTCGGACGCGCCTTTCCAATGCCGTCGTAGCCGGCGCGAGCGTGATGTCAGATGCTCGTTCCTGCGTGTCTTGACCGGCTACTTGGAGCCCGCATAGCCGGAGATTAGAAGCAAATGAACCATGTGCAGAAAAGAGCTTCCAAAGGTCCGGCCGTTGTCTTGCGGATGGAGTCGACGTCCTTCATTGGAGGCTCCGCGGAGATGGATTGGCGGTCGACGAGCGTGCTGAGAGAATGCTTACAGTGACACGAGCTGATGATGACAGGTTCTGCGGTTTCTTTGATTGGTCGCGCGTTCTAGCTGCCTGGAACATGAGAGCTAAGTGCCCTCCGAATGAGGAAGTACCTCTGGAACAACGGTGCCACACAGCTAAGGTCGTGCGACAGCCGAGTCCCTAAATATTCAGACTCCTACCTGGTCCCGCCACTTTTCCAAACCCCTGATCATCTCCAATGAGATTCTCTTCTTGGTGCTACGGATGGCGCTCTCGAAATGTCTCTGATGCACGTGCTCAATGTCCATGTCTTCGTCTAGAGCTACCATACCGGCATCTTGGCATATAGCCACCATTTCCGCCCCGGAATGCCCAGAAGTCTGGAGCACGTCATTGCAAATAACACAAGCGTGAGAGAGATGTTCATCAAAGGATTCAGAGCAGCACTTTAGTCGATGGTCTCGGCGTCGCACTCACAGCTCGAGCGATAGCTAGCAAGTCCACCTTGTCCCCGAGTGGCATTGAGCGCGTGCGTATCCGCAGAATCTGCAGACGCGTGTCTTCATCTGGTGGACCGACGTAGAGTAATCGATCGAGTCTTCCGGGTCGCAGGATGGCTGGATCCTGCTCGGGACGCGAGATGTCGAATAGTCAAAAGACTTTGATCGACATGCAACAGTTCTGCAGACGTTCTGCCTGCACTCACAATGGCTTGAGGTCGATTCGTGGCGGCGATGACGACCACGCCATCGAGGGAATCTACGCCATCCATCTCGGTCAGCAATGTCGCGATGACCCCATCCGAAACTGCCCCTCCTTGGTCGCCTCGAGTAGAACAAAGAGCGTCGAGCTCGTCCTGCCAACGGAGAGGAAGTCGCCAAGGCCGCAAATCGATCAACAACGCTGGTACACATACAGCAGTTTGGGAAACCCCTCAAAATCAGCGGCAACTTACAAAGAAGATAATGGACGGCGAAGCAGCTCTTGCCCGTGCGAATACTTCCCTCAGAGCTCTTTCGGATTCGCCGACGAACTTGTTGTACAGCTGTGGCAGAGTGATTGGCAGTCAGACGAAGTGTCATTCGCAGTGCGCTTTCCGAGCCGACCGTCCACTCCGCGCATTGGGCGCGGGACGGATTCAAAACTTTGCGCACCTCGTTGCCCTTGACAGCCACGAAATTGATTCCACTTTCCGTCGCCAGTGCTCTAGCAATCAGAGTTTTTGAGCACCCGGGCGGACCATAAAGTAAAGCTCCCTTGGGAGGTCTGACGCCCATCCTCTTGAGTTGTTTACTTCTTTTGATGGGCCACTCTACCACCTCTCTTATCTCCTTGCGAATTCGATAAGAGTCGGAGTCGGGAGAGCCCACGCCTATATCACTCCAGGAAACCGTAGGCAGAGTCTGAATCACTTCTCGCAGAGCCGACGGTCTGACGTGAAGCTTGGCACTGGTAAAGTCGCGCCAGTCCAGCACTCCACTCGCATCAACTTTAGGGAGCACCTCACTCTCGTGCTCTGAGATGGTCGAGGTAGCCAGCGTCAAAGCGCGCAGAGAGTCTGTGGCACTATCGATAGATTTGGGTGCCTCTTTGAAAGTAGAAGATGACGTCGACACGAGCTGACGCTGGACAGCCAACATTCCGGCTTCCCTGACTAAGCTTGCCAGATCAGCTCCGACGAAGCCATGCGTGGTTTGTGCGAGCCGAGAGATCTCTTCGTCGCTCAGCGCATGAGGCACGTGACGCAACAAGACCTTCAGGATTGACAATCTCGATGATGGTGTAGGAACGCCTGACGCAAGTATGAGTGCCAGCGAGTGTTAGCGTAATCGCCTCTGCACACTCAGGCGCCCAATTTTGAAGATAGCTAGATTTTCGACAGCCTCTCGACTCACCAATCTCTATCTCTCGATCTAACCTTCCAGGTCTTCTCAGCGCAGGATCGAGGGCATTAGGTCGATTGGTCGCTGCGATGACAATGACATTTCCCTCGTCCTCCTCTTTCCCAAGCCCGTCCATGAGCGTGAGCAGGGTTGCAACAACTCGCCTCTCCACCTCGCCAGCTGCATCGTTACCCGCGCCTGCTTCCCTTCTAGGAGCCAAGGCGTCAATTTCGTCGATGATAATCACCGACGGAGCGCGCTTCTTCGCGGTCGAAAATACTTTGCGAAGCCGAGATTCAGTGCGACCGTGCAGACTGCTCGAAAGCGAGGGACCAGAGAGGTGGATTATGGAACTTGAAGACAGACCTAAAGATTGCGCGCACGCTGAGGCTAGGGATGTCTTGCCTGTGCCGGGTGGACCATAAAGCAGCACACCGCTCGGCGGTCGAAGTCCTGCGCAAGAGCACGGAGCACACAGGTGAATGATCCCCCCGACAATGAGCAGTCAGAGCATACATCCTCGGTCTGCCGAATCCCAGCAAGACTCACCATAAGTTCGGAAGACATCAGGTCTCAGAAGAGGCATTTCCACGAGCTTTCTGAGATCTTCGATGGGAGCGTCCAGCCCTCCAAGTCCTTCGTACGCCTTTTTCGAGCTTGCACTCGCTTCCTCGGCCCCACTAATCGACGCAGCCTGCCGTCGTGCTGGAACGTCTGAGCTGACGCGTGCCGAGTCAGCTGGAGGAATGCATATTCGGTACCGAGTTTGTGAATCGACCCTCCGGATTGAGGAGGTGAGCGGATGGACGTCTTTCGCCTGAGATGTCCTAGGTTGACTGCTCGTGCCTCCCACCACCTCTTCCCGCTCTCCGGTTGGGTCGTCGAATTTGAGGCGAACAACAAATCGCGCATGACCGATTGAAAATTCTTCCTCTTGATCAGGGAGAACTAGGTTTTGGTGCTCTATGTGAAACAGGGACGGTGGGGAAGACGAAGGCGAAAAGGCTAAATAAGCTGACTGCTCACCACAGCTGTAGCACATAGCTCGAGCCACAAGGCTCAAGAGGCTTTATTTTAACGACAAGTACGCAACACTCACCAAGTCGCATGTTCAGAAGGGCATTCAAAAGAACCTTTTCTTCCTTGTGGAGACGATGTATCTGCGCTTCGCTCCTGCTCACGACCTCTGCTCGCAGCTTGGTGAGAGCGGGTACAGCGTGAGCTGACGAGGGAAGTGCATACAGCGAGGCTCGATCATGCTCCACCCACGCCTTCTTGCCGTGTCCCTCCAGCAGCACCTGCGATTCTCGTTCCTGCCAGCCATGATACCGCGGAAGATAGACAGCGTCGGAAGGAAAACCATTCAAAGGCCATACGTGCTTGATGAAGAACATCTTGCCCTTTGTTAGCGTCCCACTCCCATTCATCTTGCCCTCCTCGCCCGATCGACCAAGCACGATCAATACCTTTTGATTCGTCTTGAATCCATGGCCTTTGATCGTGGATGCGCTGAGATAGCACCTTGTGTGGTGCTGCGGAGAAGCAGTCTCCAAATCAACGTGCATGTGCGTGTGGTCCGAATCCAGCACGAGCTTCAAAGGATCGCATTGCATCGCACCACTGTGACTGCCATTCCCGCCCTCCTCCGCCTCTTCTTTCAGTGCAGCAATAGTGTTGGCGCTTGCATGATTGCGCAAAGGAGAGCTGCTGGATGCGGCCGCATGGCTTCTGCTCACAGACGAAGAAGCTGCTCGAGATTGCTGGACTTGTGCTTGTGCTGCCAGAGCCGATGGACGTGGCGGTAGGGGCATCAACCTCGCCGTGAGCGCCTAGGCCGCGCTTTTGGATGCCAGGGTGGGAGCTAAGAAGGCTCAAAGTGTCAAGTCGGCAAGCAAAATGTTGGCCACGTTGACGTTGCTTGGTTTGGTTGTTCACAATCCGAAACGAAGGAAGGGTGCGAGAAGGGACGAGCTACCCCTCGACTACCGGCGGGGTATTGACAATCAGTTGAATCAAGCAGCCGAGATTTGCTTTTAATTTGGAATCAAACCAAAAAGTCTGTGGTGAGTCCAGTCGATTCTTGATTCTGATCCAGGATTCAAGATTCACGATTGGAATTTATGATCATTACTGCAAGTTATCTCGTACGAGAGTGGACGCGGACGCGACGATCCAACAAATACGCGACTGTGACTGCTGGTGCACGCGGTGCCTCTGTTCTGACCTGTCGCCTGCTCACGATCCGCATCCTTCTCACTCCACTCACCACTGCCACATCCAGTCCAGCAGCTGCCGTAGCCCACCCATCTGTCTCTCGCTCTCGAGCACTCCATTGTGCGACCTCCAAATCTCTGCGCTAGCCTGTGCAAGGAAACGCATACGTGTACACGCAGCGAGCAGCGAGTAGGCGACTCACAATGTCGAAGAATGCTCCCAACCCTTCGCTCTTCGTTCGGAATCTTGACAATCGGATAAAGAAACCTGGTGAGTCCCACTGCGCTTGCTGTCTTCTTCTATTTGCCTCATGCAAACCTCGCCCCCCTTTCTTTCTTTCTTTCTCAGAGCTCAAAAGACAATTGTACGTCCTCTTCAATGCGTATGGGAAAGTTTTAGATGTCGTAGCGACTCGGGCGGATGGCATGAGAGGTCAGGCGTTTGTCGTCTTTCAGGATCTGGCCAACGCTACCACAGCCCTCAGAGCTCTAGAAGGGCTTGAATTTTATGGCAAGAGCTTGGTGAGTGAGCGAAAGGGATCGGTAAGCGACACCGGGAAGCAGCGCGAGCTCTCTTGTGCGGTGTGTGTGACGAGGAGGTTAAGCTCCGCACTCTTCTTTGCAGTCAATCGAATACGCTCGGACCATCTCGAAAGCTACATTGGTAGATCAGCACGGTCCCACAGCTCTGTATGATCCCGTCTTGCTTTCCCAAGCCAAGCTGGGCTCCAACGGGGTGCTGAGCACAGCGAGTGGCTCCAATAGCGTGCCCGGGCCGGGCAAGGTGACGATCAGTTCTGCTCAGGCGGAATCCAAAAAGAGCGGCAAGAGAGATAGGGAGGCAGAAGGAAATGTGGGCGAAGGAGATGAGGCGGATAACAAGAGAAAGAAGGTGCAGGGGGAAGAGGGTGACAGCGATGAGGGAGAGGGTGAGTCTTTGTCATGCGTTACGAGCTCGACACCAGCTCAGTCAGATCTCACCGACTTGATCGTCAATTCCCACTTGTGCGACGCGTGCAGCTATGCAAATGGACTCGGACTCGGACTCGGATGCCGAGTCGCAAGGAGAGCGCAGAAGAAATGGCAAAGCGCTGGGAGCGCCGTTGGCAGCGCCAGGAAAGGTGCCCAACGAGGTTCTCTTTTGCGGAGATGTACCCGAAAAGGTTACGCAAGAAGCTCTGGGAGTCTTGTTCAGCCAGTGAGTCGCGGAAATGGGACACGGTGTGTGAGATCGCATTCAATGTCTGAGGCGAAAAGCAAAGCCGAAAGAGGCGTAGAAGGGACAGTGAGAGACCTACTGCACAAATGGATGCTGATCATCCGGAGAGTGGGGCGCGTACCGGGCAAAGCAGCTATCTCGCCACGATCACAAACCGAATCGCGCTGACAATAGTGCACCCTCCCCTCCGTGCGTTGGATTGCGCTCTATTCCCAACCAGGCAAAAAGGCTACGTCTCGCTACAGCATTTCCCAGCCGAGGCATCGCGCAAGCCGCCGACGGCGTATGCGCTCGTAGCATTTTCTGGGACGCAAGAGGCGACATTGGCGCTGGAAAAGATGAGGAATTTCAAGCTTGCTAGTGGAGAAGAGTTGAGCATTGGATTCGCCAAGAGGCGGTGAGGACGGCACGGCACGCAGTGATCCCTTGCAGACTGCACGAAAAGCGCGGGGCAAGGTGATTATGACGCATTTGCCGCGCTGAGCAAACACGGAAGGTGGAGTGGAGTGGGCTTCATATCATGGTTCGTTGAATCCCTGAGATGTGCTCACGTTGTACGTACACCACGTCATGCAAGTCAGCGTGCTCGAATACAATCCTTGCTTTATCCCCTATCAAGCTTTACTCCAGATCGGACATCTTCTCGCGCGCCAGACCGCAAAACTCGGTGAAGATGCGTAGAATTGCTGCGTCAAAAGCTGAGCGAGTCTGCAAACATGAAACGGATGCTTCGTTGGTCGAGTCAAAAGGAAAGAATTTGCGAGTCGAAAGGGCTCCGTATCGATAGCGTGTGCGAATTCTTGAAGCAGTGGGTGTATCAAAAGCTACATGTTGATCTTGATGTCGAAAGTTATTTGGTGCGATCTAGGTCTGACAGGTGCCATGAGGTCGTCATCGGGATCCATGGCGCTTGCGACTCATAGTCTGGTGGCGCGACGGAGAACATTGCATGTACGGTACGAAATGATTCGGAAAGCGCTTGCTCAAAAATTCAGGATTTGTCCGAGGTGCATGGGCAATTCGGCTGCAGAAGACGAATTTGCAATTGTGAGAACTTCTCAGCACTTTTCGCGCCAGCAGAATACAAGCCCAAGCCGCTCACCCATCTTGCATCCCAGTGCTAGTTCCAGGGAGCGCAGCGTTTCCACATCCCCGCGTGAGCCACCCGAGCCGGTGACGACGTTGATACATACGCTGGGTCTGCCCAGTCCCGCGCTTGCGCCTGCAGAAGCAGCGCAAGAGATTCTATGGGGGAAGATGGGATGATGTTCACATGAGCGGCGCTCTCACAGGCAGGCCCGCTTGGTCAGATGACTCACTTTTCCTTGTACTCCTCGACGCTCCTCGGAAGGTCATAGAAGACTACTAGAGGCACTTGATGAACATCTCTAGGGTTGACGGCCAGGTCATGCACCACAAGACATTTCCTGCCCGCCACGTTGCCCGCCGAGCCCGGCCCGCCAACCACCGCATGTGAAGCCGCTTGATAAGCGTTGCCCGTCGTGCTGCCTCCCCTGAACTTGGCCAAAACGCCAGAACGCGTAGATGGTGCCATTTCCTTGGACTGGTGCGGTCGAGCATATTGATACGGTGACTCTGATCAGACGCGGGTCATACCTGAAGCAATATTCGCAACGCGCCTACTTACAAGGGCCAACGCTTCGATGCCTTTGCTGGCCAGCTTGTACGTCACAGCTTCCAGATTTGCGGAGGAAGAGGTGTACACTACCGCTTGACCAAAATCAATGTCCTCCAAAAGGTCCGTAATCACGTCCCTGAAGGGAGAGAGGCGAGGGTCTATCAGAGGCACGTGCAAGTCGCGCGCCACGCATCCAGGCTCACAATTTCATCTCCATGCCATGTTGATTGAAGCTTCCTTGACCAAGCGAAGGCGTCGCTTTCCCGCTGCTTCCTTCCGTTATGGCGACATATACGTAGTACTGTCGAAGTCCGCGCAGGGCCGCGATGACGGAATCGGTCATGGCACCGTTCTGAGCAGGCGGCGCGCTGACGGCATGGGCATAATGTTGCGGTTGCGAATGAGCGCTAGCAAAATTGTGAGCCTGCTGTTGTTGGGAGTGCATCTGAAGCGGTGCAAATCCAGATTGACCTTGAGGGTTCGGACTTTGATAGGTGGGTGTGTTTCCGTGATTGTTACCAAGTCCCATCGTACCGGAGCCCACACTCGGCGAAGAAACGGCACCAGAAGCGACCGCGTTCCAGCCTGAACCAGGATTACCATATGTTGTCGTGGCGAGCAGCGCCCCTCCGCTGCCTTCACGACGAACAAGCACCCTGACGCTTTCCCTCAAGTGGATGGACTGAGCAAAGTTCAAAACGTCTTGCGGGACGGTGTTAGAGAAGATGGCCGTCTGCCTTTCGACAGTGCTCAAGCTGTTCTCCAACGAAGTATACGGATGTCCTGGACCGGAGCTCGCCGGCAATCCGGGCGATACAAGTGGACTGCGCGCAAGGTCGTCGCCAGACGCGCTTCGCGGTGCACTACCTCGGGCAGGTGGCAGTGCCCTCAAAAGAGTAGAGACATAGTCCGCCAAATTCCTTGCGATCAATTGATCGACCTCGTCGAGGACGACTAGTCTGATGTCGGCAAGTGTAATGACATTCGAGCCTCTCAGGGACAGATGATGGAAGACTTCATTCATCTTTTGAGGCGTGCCAACAATCAAGTGAGGCCGACCGGAGACGATATTGTTCGCTTCCTGAGTGGGTTCCACACCTCCTCCAGCCGCAATGTGGACCCTCAGGCCCAGTGCTGCTCCAAGACCCAGAGCCATACGTTGTGCCTGCGTGGCCTGGTCGACGGTAGTACTGATGATGACTGCAATGGGTCCACGTGTACTGTTGTTGGCAATCTGTGGCTCTCCACGGAGCACATTCAAAGTCAGCTGCAGAGCAGGGATGACGTAGCTAGCGATGCGTTCCTGCGTGGGCGGGGCTTGCGCGATGATGTCGCTCCCACGTAGAAGAAAAGGCAAGGCTCTCTGCTGAATCTTGTTGGGCGGTCCAAGGCCGTACTTGAGTATGCACCGAAGCAGATCAATGTGTAGGTTAAGGTGCTCCCACTTCGTGACGACCACGTTGGCGTCGGGAGGTGCCATGGACAAGGCGCTGCCAGCATTGGCCGCTGGACCATTAAGGGAACCGACGTGAGCACCCGGTCCGGCAAATCTACCAGTAGACTCGATGTCCGGAGTGCCATTGCGCGCAGCTCCAAGCGCAGGCGTGCCCATGCTTTCACGGCGAATGTTGGGATTCAGAGCAGGCGAAAAGGCACCTTGACCTACTCCACTCCATCTGCGAGGGTCATTTGGACCCAGAGAATCCTTTTGCCCCGGCGCCTGGTATCCGCCCTGAGAACCTTGATTACCAGGCGGTCCCGCTCCCCAACTCGTGCGATTCGGGTTGTTCCCTGCCCCTCCTCCTGGGCGGGGGCTCAGCCTGCTTTCCGAGCCACTCATGACCTGCGATGCATGTCCCGGATGTATGCCATGCGCCGGACCCGGGCCCCCCACGCGAGGGCTGACGGAGCGCTCATAGGGGTGCATAGAGTTTGGACGTCCGTGAGCTGGTCCCGACAGGTGAGGCGTGCCAGGCATGGTTCCCAATTGCGGCGTGGAGATGTTGCCTCCGAGCTGTGGCGTGCTGCCAGGGCCTAGACCGAGTCCCGCCAGTCCTTGAGTTGGTGGCGCATGCTGCGACGGAGCCCCCTGACTACCCGCACTCTGTTGTCCTTGCTGAATAGCCAGCAATTGCGCTACGCTCCCAGTCAGTGCGCTCATCTGCATGCTGAGCGAACGAACCTCGTCTTGTGCTTGTCCGGTTCCGACCGCAGCCGACTTGACATCGCTAAAAGGAAGAGGGGAATGCGCCTGTCCTCTTGGTGGTGGGTAATTCTGTTGTCCATAGCCCTGAGGCTGCGGTTGGTGCATGTGCCGGGTTCGATCCAGCAAAAGGCTAACATTCCTGCTCAGCCCACTGAGGGTCCTAGTGACATCCTTGAGTCCGCCCTCAAGCCTGATGATGCGATCCAAGACTTCGGTAAACAACGGGGAGGATCGGAGCAAAGCGTCGTTAGCATTGTTAAGGTTGCCTGCAACACCGCCGCGATTGCCATCGAAAGTTGCGGTGTGCGCATCAGTGACCGGAGTAGCAGCTGCGGCTGCTGCGTGACCCAAGCTCTGATGAGAAGTAAATGGTAGCGACTGTATGCTACTTGAAGAGTTGGGACGATCGTGAGGAGGACTTCCGAAAGGCGAGAAAGCCGGGTTGCTGGGCGGTCCGCCAAGCGTAGCGGCGACAGAGGTCGAGCTACCCGTCGCACCGATATTGTTGGGAATAGTCAGACTGGGAAGTGGTGCACCGCCCTGTGGTTGAGCGGAGGAATTTGCGGCTGGCAGTGATAAGAAGGCGCCCGAGGAAGCGAGTGATGGCGAGTGCACCGATCTGGCTGCTGGGAATGGATAGCTGTCTGTGTTGAGACTGCCGCTGCTTCCCGAGCTTGCGTTGCCAGGTTGTTGGCCATTGACCGAACCGTATCCTGCAGGGCTGACGGGGGTTCCGACAGAGCTTTCGCGATTTCGCGCTGATGTGTGAGGTGCTGCACCACCACCTAAGCTTCCACTGCTGCTCGATGCATTCATCACTCTAGGATTCGCTGTCACCTCTGACGAGTCGGCATTGTTGGAGGATACATGCGTGGTCATCCGTGGCTCCTCCTCCGCCTCCTCCTCCTCGTCACCATCCACCAGCTGACCGACCATACTCGCGCCGCGATGGTCCGCATCGTCATCCGTCTCTTCCGCAGTAGAAGCCGCGAGGGCAGCAGCGCTGGGAATGTTGCGCATGGCAGGTCGCTGTGATGCGTCTGCGAGATCTGCTCGAGGTGTCTGATCGATGTCGGGCGATCTGTCTTCCACTAGCAGCGCAGGCATACTGGCAAGCTCGCTCGCTTCCCCGCTTGATGGCATTTGTAGATGAGACGAGGCGCTGACAAAGCTGGGTGAAGGGGACCTCAGGCTGGCTGAGCGATAGGGTGATGCAGCCCTATCTAGTCCCCTCGCGGCGCCGTCACCCGACTGAGAGCCTTGGCTGGGGCGATTGAACAGGTTTGCAGTGCCAGTGCCTAGACCACCGGACGAAAAGACTGAGTCCGAGCTTGCTTGAGGGCTGGGTGAAGCGGCTCCGCTACCGCGATGACCGCCTATCGCACCGAATGGACCGCCGCTGAGGGTTGGCGTGCCGCTGCGTGAGGAAGGTTGCGCTGCTCTGGAAGGGCGACGCTCGACGCTGACTCCTGGCGAAAGCTGAGAAGCTAGAGAGCTGGCCATGGTCAAGGGCCGTGCACAAATGAAAAGAGAAGCTGCAGCGGTCGAGCACAGCACCCTTGGCGATCTTCAAGCGTCGTTGTATGGCCTTGAGTATGAGATGGTGAACGATGATGCAGGGGACCTCTTGGGTTCGACAAGAAGTGTACAAGAGCACGAGGCTAAGCAGAGCTCAATCACAGTCACAATCAAGAATGAAGCGGCCCCTCACGACCCTGGACTCGCGACTGGTGACTTGACTGCTTCACCGTGCTGCTGTGACTCTGAACTGGATTTTGGACTCAAGACTCGCGACTGCTGACTCTTGACTGTGACTCTTGACTCGGATGAATGTGGATCGCGAATCACCAATCGTGAATGCACACACAAACGCGCGCGCACTCGTGATTTGCGGACTCTGAATCAGTCACAGTCAGAACCGCAATCTTGACGAAGGCGCGCCTAGCGCGGCGATGCAAGGCAAATTTTGAGCTGCTGCTGCTGCTGCTGCTGCTGCTGCTGCATGCTCTGCTGCTGCATGCTCTGCTGCTCCTGCTCCTGCTCCTGCTCCTGCTCCTGCTCCTGCTCCTGCTCCTGCTGATGCTGCTCCTGCTGCTACTCACACTGCTGTGACTGTGTGACTGCTGGCTCTTTGGCTGGAGCAGCGCCAGGATCAGCAATCGCAATCACAATCCCCAACACGAACATGACTCTATCGTGAGCGGATGTGCAGCGTGTCGGCAAGAAAGTCATCATCAGACTCCAGCAACACATCCTCCCTCGCACTTTGTGAACATGCATATACATATATATATATGGTCATCCTTACCATGAAGCGCGCACTCGAGCGCGGGGGCCTGGCCTTGACAAGCTTCTTCTGCAGTTGAGCCATCTACGACCACACCATGCTGATCACCATTTGTGATTCACTCGACTCATCAGACTACTCAAACTGTCGTCAGTGGCTCACTCGACTCATCAGACTACTCAAACTGTCGTCAGTGGCTCAGCTCTGTGTGGATTGGAAGCCCCTATAATCTTGAATAGCTTACAAGTGGTGGGACACGCACAGCAGGTATAGACAGACGCAGACGTGCAGCAATTAAGCAGCAAGCAGCAAGTGCTCAATTTAGCATGTCACGCACCAGCGGCACTTACGACAAGCGCATATATACAATCACGAGTCGTGAAGCATCGCGTACGTGAAATGGTGAATTGAATGGCCAGGATCGCGTTATGTCCATATTCAACATTCAAGATTCACATTCTGATTGTGATTCAGTCCGTGCACACTCGCGATACTCCTCTCGCGACTCGTGACTCGTGACTTCGTGATTGCACGCGCGGACGCGTCAAAGAGTCGAATGCGCGCAATCTCTCTCGGCCGATAGAGAAGCGGCACGGCGGCTGCGTGCTGCGCCCGACGTGCAGGGACTTGGCCTGGAAGCATCGACCGTCGATCATGGATGCAACAACAAATGGCGCTCTTTCCATGTACCAACTTCAACGGTGAGGAAGGTGCCGATGGCTGGCCCCAGAGCGCGAAAAAGGCTCAAGATATGTGTCTTCTGGTACTGATTTACCGGCTGGGTGTCCAGTGTCTGTCCTTCAAGACGGAAGCCATTCAAGGGTCAAGAGCACAGGTCATCGACGCAAGGTGACAGATGTAACGCCAACCGTGGGCGAATTAATTGTAGGATCTCGGATCGCTTGTCGCATCCTGAATAGGAGCTGCATGGTCATCTTCGCATCCGACGAGACGATGGAGCAGCACAGTCAGGCTTCAAAGAATGAGTTCGCAACGTCTCTCCTTCAGCAGACTCCTCTATTCCGCTTGCGTCTGATCAACATCGATCACGTGCTGTGCGACCCAACACCTTACGACCGAGCTACATCAGCTTTCAATCCGCCAGACCAGCCTCTGCTGCGCAAAGTGCCCGTGCTACGCATCTTTGGTGCCACACCGCAGGGACAAAGAGTGTGCTGTCATGTCCACGGCGTGTTTCCCTACACGTACATCGAATACACTGGCAGTCTTCGACCAGATTTTGGTAAGCAAGCACACACGATCCGCCTTCATGCATTCGCAACTCACTTGACGCATCGCACCCATGCTCGCAGTCCTTTCCTACATCTCGCGCCTCGGAAGGAGCCTGAACGCATGCATCTCAGCCTCCCTGCGCAAGCTGTCCACCACCTCTTCCCACATCGCATCCATCCATTTGGTGCAAGGCGTGCCTTTCTACGGCTACCATGTCGCTCCGCACTACTTTCTCAAAATCTCCTTTGTCGACCCCACCCACAACTTTCGCCTGGCCACGATCCTTCAGAGCGGCAAGGTGCTCGGCACCAAGTTCCAGCCGTACGAGTGCCATATTCGGTATCTACTCCAATTCATGCTCGACTACAACTTGTACGGTTGCGACTTTGTGGATCTAGAGCATGTCAAATTCAGGCTGCCGGTTCCTGGTGAGCGATTTCGGCAAAGCCCGTCCATGCTTAGGCATTTCAATTGAAGTACACTCTGTCCCCAACAACCTTTAGAATCGGCAGGGAACAATCTTGGCGCAGATTTGTGGACGAAGGAGACCATCGCGCCATCACTTATTCAGGACGACCTGTACCACCGCATCTCATTCTGCGCGCTCGAGATCGACACCAAGGCTTCCTCCATCTTAAATCGACGCCTGCTGAAAGAACGACCGATCCACTCAAAGATACCCGAAGCGAGACCTTCCTCCAGTGCGCTTGCGCAAAAGCTAGTACCTTCATTAACCGATCTATGGCAGGAAGAGCAAAAACGGCGGAAAAGGGATGGACTGCCGCCTAGTATCCCGGAGCCGGACTCGGTGGGAGAGAAGAGAAAGTACAAATCAGGCGAAGCTCCTAGATGGATGGCGAGCGACAGGTTCGATGCCTCGTTGAGCGAGAGGCTAGCTGTGGATACAAAGATCAGAGAGGAAAAAGGATGGGACAGCAAAATGTACGAAGGCGGCACCTCTTACGATCGCTACATTGTCAGTGCCTTCGATTCTGTCGAACTCTTTCACCACAGTGAACACGAGTATGAGCCAGAGCCTACGCAGAACCAGGCTGGACCAAAACAAGAATTTGAGGGATCGATAGGCCCCCGAATGTACGATTTGGAATTTACTCTAACACAGCGCCGCGCCACACAGCAGCAGGCACGTTCAAATCCCGCTTCGTCGGTCTCTGGCAGTCCGACCAAATTGGACTCCGTACCAAGCTCCCAGAGCGCAGAGGGCAACGATGTCATTCATGCGGGTGGAAGCAGCCTCGACGACTTGTTGTCTGCATCGCAGCACACTTCTACGAGCTTAGATGAAGATGTGGATACCAGCTTCTTCCAGAGCAGCGCGTTCCAAGAGGCGATGCGAGAGGTGGAGAAGGCAGCGATTGGTGCCGAGAGGGGCGAAAATCTTGGAGATGAACACGATCCGCTCGATTTGATGCCCAAAGAGCGCACTGCGGACGCAAGCAGGTCTGCACCCACTACGCCTTCGAGAGGAGGACGTTTTGTACCACGAACGCCCACTTCGCTTCGAAAGACGCCCACTTCGACCCAATCGACGCCTGCGAAGAGACCCAGCGATGCGTTTGTGACGCCTACGAAGACGAAGCAGCACAAACTGAGCGAAAGCAAAGCGTCTGAAACGTCTGTGACACGAGCACAAGCGCGTTCACCCGATGCCGAGGATGAGGCCACGCCAAAAAGGAGCGCCACGGATCCTATACAGCCAGGCAGTGGCGCTGACAAGATGCGCCAGTATCTGGGGAGCAGCCAGGAATGGAGGGTCAGGCCGGATAGCGACCTGAGTCAAAATAGTCATAGTCAGCTCTCAGAGACGGGCGATGGACGTGACCGGAGTACTCGGAGGGATCGAATGATCAGCAACCAATCTGATGGTAGTTCAGCCACAGAGGCATCCAGAGGCGTGCGATTTGCGGACTCGGCAATGGATTCCGCAGGGCCAAGCGTTCGTATCTCGCATCAGCGTGTGGAGTCGTCCAGCTCGACGGGTAAGAACACTGGAAGCTCGACCTCTGTGACGGAACCCAGCGCATCGCACGACTCTCTCGCATCCGCTTCAGATCGCTCCGCCAAGCCTACGAAAGCTTGGCAGTACGGAGTGCCAGCTCCCCTCACTTCAGAGGTGGTCAACTCTTTCGGGTTCTTTGGATTGCCAACGATTGACTACCAGGATCCGTACTACTCTAATCCTGCCGACGTACCCAAATCAGCTCGAGAGTACGCAGGAAGGAAC
The DNA here is from genome assembly GCF_003144195.1 of Ceraceosorus guamensis. Taxonomy (NCBI): domain Eukaryota; kingdom Fungi; phylum Basidiomycota; class Exobasidiomycetes; order Ceraceosorales; family Ceraceosoraceae; genus Ceraceosorus; species Ceraceosorus guamensis. Next base: position 15,923 of record NW_020290090.1, on the reverse strand, counting down.
TTCAAATTCAGCAGCAAGACTGTCAAATTTCTGCAACCTTTCTTTGCAGCACCGCCGGATGAGAGCGACTCCGTGCTGAGCCCTACAAAGGCTGCTCGGGATACAAGAGAAGCGCAAAAGGCGGCTCGGCATGCTCGAGCGCTGAGTAAGCATCAGTACCAGTGGACGTTCTGCGCTTCTCCACCACCTCGACATCGTGTGCAGGAATGGTGCGGGAAGCATCGGCAGTCATCTGCCGGTCTGCTAGCTGCGCCTACGACGCGCACCTCCAACTTGGCTCCCCCGCGGCAACAGGGCGGAAAAGCTACTCAAGCTGCCAACACCGGATTCAAGCTCAGTCAGCGAAAGCCCACTGTGCTGGCTGAAGAGAAGCAACACATGACCACGTTTGCTATCGAAGTGCACATCTGCACCAGAGGCTCGCTCATGCCCGACCCACGCAAAGATCCCATCTCCGCCATTGCCTACAGCTACCAAAACGAAGACGAGAATTTAGAGGACACGGGTAGCAGACCGAACCTGCTCAGCGGACTGATTCTGTGTACGCCGGACGAGGGTGCCGAAAATGGCGCTGGTCTGCTCAAGCCGGAACGACTAGGTCTGGGGAGGCTCAAAGTTGACATCGTTTCCAGCGAACTCGACCTTTTCAACAGTCTTATCGATCTGGTCAGGGCGCTAGACCCAGAGATACTTGTAGGCTGGGAAATTCACAACAGCTCGTGGGGCTATGTCATCGAACGAGCACTTCGAGAGCTGGATTTTGAGCTCATTGCTGAGCTAGGTAGGGTCAATACCGGCTCGACTGGCATCAAGGGCGACAAGTGGGGCTACACGCAATCATCAGCGATGAGAGTGACGGGCAGACATCTGCTGAACATTTGGAGACTGATGCGCGGCGAATTGACTCTTGGCCAGTACACGTTTGAGAACGTCGTCTTTCAATTGTTGAGAAGGCGAACGCCTAGATTTGACCATGCGACTTTAACAAAGTGGTATAGGTCTGGCGTGCCGCACCTGGTCAGAAAGACGCTGCTGTACTGGATGGACAGAGTGGAGACGGATCTGGAAATCCTGGAAAATTCGGAGCTCATTTTCCGCACAGCGGAATTTGCTCGCATATACGGCGTGGACTTTTTTTCCGTCATCAGCAGGGGTAGTCAATTCAAGGTGGAGTCGGTCATGCTTCGCATTGCGAAGCCGGAAAACTTTATCCTTCCTAGTCCGAGTCAGCAGCAGGTGGGAGAACAAAATGCGGCGGAGGATCTTCCTCTCGTGATGGAACCTCAAAGCGCCTTTTATAAAGGGCCGCTTGTAGTGCTAGACTTTCAAAGTCTTTATCCTAGCATCATGATAGCGTACAACATCTGCTACTCGACGTGCTTGGGCAGAGTTAACAAGTTCAAAGACACTTGGAAGCTTGGCTTTACCGAGTATGCACCACCCGACGGTCTGCTTTCGCTGCTGATCGAGGATTGCTTTGTGTCTCCTAATGGACTGGTGTACGCCAAGCCACACTTGCGCAAGAGTCTACTTGCGAAGATGCTGACCGAGATCCTGGACACGCGCGTCATGGTCAAAGGTAGTATGAAGGGCTCCAAAGATCGAGCATTCAAGCGGCTCCAGAATGCTCGGCAGCTGTCCCTCAAGCTCCTCGCCAATGTGACTTATGGCTACACAAGCGCCACATTCTCTGGGCGCATGCCATGTGTCGAGGTAGCGGACAGCATCGTGCAGTACGGCCGAGAAACCCTGGAGAGGGCCATCACTACCATTCATGCAACGGCAGAATGGGGTGCCCAGGTAGTGTATGGGGACACGGACAGTCTGTTCATATACCTTCCTGGGCGCAGCAAGGACGATGCATTTCGTGTAGGAAACGCGATGGCCGAGACCATCTCTGCCGACAATCCTGCTCCTGTCAAGCTCAAGTTTGAAAAGGTGAGCATGACCCCTGCCTCTGCACACGCTGAAAGGTACTGACGTGGGCGATTGAAACGGCGTAGGTCTACCTGCCGTGTCTTCTCATGGCAAAGAAACGCTATGTTGGCTTCATGTACGAGACGCCAAATCAAGAAGAGCCTGCCTTCAACGCCAAGGGCATCGAAACCGTCCGTCGGGATGGCTTTCCAGCGCAGCAGAGAATGGTCGAAGCTTGCATTCGCATCTTGTTCCGCACGCAGGATCTGTCTCTCATCAAATCCTACTGCCAGAGACAGTGGAGAAAGATCATGGAAGGCCTGGTCCCCTTTCAAGACTTCATCATCGCGAAAGAGGTTCGGCTGGGCACATACAGGTAGGTGTGGTTCTGCGCGCAATTTCTGGCGGTGATCGATGGCATGCCAATCAAAGCGATTCATTCCCACCTGCAGCGAGAAAGGCGTTCCGCCGCCTGGTGCGGCGATCGCTACCAGGCGGCTCATGATGGACAGACGCAATGAGCCCCAGCATGCCGAGCGTGTTCCGTACATTATAAGCCAGGGTCAACCCAGAGCGAAGCTGAACGACCAAGCCGTTTCGCCTGAACAGATGCTCGAGAATCCGTGAGTCGGCAAGTGTGCGTCGGAGCCTAGGACGTAATCGTGACTAAAAGTGCGCACCCTCTGTGTCCATTCCTCATGGCCCAGCGCACTACGCATCAACGCAACGTACTACATTGAGCGTGGTCTGCTGCCTCCGTTGGAGAGAATCTTCAACTTGATGGGCGCCGACGTCTGGTCCTGGTACAGAGAGATGCCAAGAGTGGTGCAGAGCAACAGCCTTCATTTTGGACTTGCTGGGCCACCATCTCCAGCAGAGTCGAATGCCGTCAAAGGCAAGGATGTGGGCCTCAAAGCGTCCTCGGACTTGCCAATGGCTGGCAGAATGACGCTGACGGATCACTATCGATCTGATCATTGTCTCGTCTGCGGACACAAGACCGAGCAGGGTGAGTGAGGAATCTCGCGCCAGATTCTCGTCTTTACGACGTTCCGCGCAACTCCCCCAATCTCAGCAGCCCATGCATGCATGCTCACGCGCTTGCGCCCCCGCTCCTCGAACGCCTGCCCAGGCGTGTGCATCGATTGTCGTCAATCACCTCGCGACGCGCTCTCCATGCTCTTGACGGACGTATCGCGCAGCACGTGCCGTCTGATCAGCATCATGCGAGTATGCGCTTCGTGCGCCTCTACCACTGGTCAATCCTCCTCCTCCTCCTCCTCCTTCGCCGCATCCCTCGACACGCCCGCACACCCACAAAGCAGCAGCAGCAGCAGGCACAATTGCCACAATCACAATCACCCTCCTCCTCCTCCCTGCCTATCCGTCGATTGTCCGGTACTGTACGAGCGCGTCGGAGCTAAAAGAGACTTGGATAGGGCTGCTAGGATTCAACAATACGTAGAGGTGATGCTCGAACAGTGAAAGCTGTCCTATTTTCCCACAACCCGCACAACCCCGCAAATCCTAGCAGACCGAATGTGTGTATAGTAGTCGAATCGCCTTTTGCATTTCATGCTGCTGCTGTCACAGTCTTTTCTTTCGTGAGGCTTCATGTCTTGTGCCTGGAGAGGCATGGGCCGCGGTGCAAGGGCCCCACGGGAAATCGACTGCTGTTCAATATATGAGCAGGCACCACGGTCCGTGATCAACTTAATCTCTCGAGCCGGCATTTCAATTCAGGCACACGAGGCGGGCGGGGCGAGCGACCCGCCGGGTAAGCGCCACGTAAGCGCCACGGTTCACACGGAAATGAAAGCGGAGGTCAACAAACATTGGGATTGATGCGTCCGTGACGGGGGTGGCGCAGCTGCGCTGTGCGGAGATGCGAACTAGGAGAGGATTAGAAGTTTGTCGAATCGCAGACAAAAAGGGACGCATATGGGCAAAAAGGCTTGAGAGTTGGCTGGTGTGAACCATGATCTGTGGGTTGGGCAAGTGTGGAGGCGAAAAAAGAGACGAGGCGGATTTGCGTTCGGGGGCTGGTGCGCCTCACTTTGAGATGCGGAACGCGTGTTGATGACGACGATTGTCCATTGGGCGAGGGAGCTGCTGCCGGTAATGCGGCGCCCAGATGACCGTGACGAATGGCAAAGCTAGGGGCGCTTTGCTTAGTCGAAGTCGGGCTCGGGGACACCGGTGGGCGCAGAGCGAGCGTGTGCGTTCCTGCGGTAAGGTGTCTGGGTAGCAGCGCGGTTCTTGACGGAAGCGCGAGCAACGCAGTTGGAGGAAGCTCCGGGAGCGTGAGCTCCGGGGGTCTTGGCCTGGCCCTGGTAGAAGGTGGAGACGGAGCCGTTCTTCTTGGTGTAAACACCGGGGTAGCCGCCGTTCTCACCCTCGCAGTCATCGAAACCGTCACCGTAGTTGCCGGGGTGGTTCCACATAGCTCCCATAACGTCGTAGATGTGGGGGCAGAGCTTCTTGGCGTCCTTTCCAGGAGTGCCGCTCAGGCAGGCACGGAAGGAGAACTCGGTGGCGGACATGAAGCTGGACCACTCCTTGGATTGGACCCATTGTCCCTCGCGACCCTTGAAGTTGCGAGAGAAGACGAGGCCTCCGGGAGGGTTACCAGCTCCAGTAGCACCGTGGGGGTCGAGCTCACCGCCCTCATCACCAGCGTCAATCTTCATGCTGGTGAAGTCACCGAAGCCAGTGACCTGAACAAAGGTGGGGGTCTTGAGGAAGTGTGCCTTCTTGATGGTGCCGTCGGGAATGAGACGGGTGCCGTAGCCGGAGCGAGTGCAGTAAGAGTACATCTTCTCCTCTTGAGCACCGACGGTTCCCTGCTTCTGGGGAGCTGTGTGTGATGATGGTGAAAGGACGAAATTAGGAACCGTGCGGGTAGCGATACAACATCCCTGGCATACACTCACCCCAGAGACAGAAGTCAGAGACACTGTTGATGAAGATGTTCTGGCACTTGGACTTGGGGTTGGAAGCGCCGTACTGCTTGCACTGGTTGGTACCGATTTGGCCCTGATGGTGAACGCGAAGGGTGTGTGAGTCAGCACGAGCGATACTGAAGATGTCTGTTGACCAGCGCTGAAGAGCCATCCAAGTCGTCCACGAAACAGGCATGCCTGGCTTCGCGTAGGAAAGCATGCCATGTGCAAAGCGGCATAGATCACCGGCCCCGTACTAGGGCTTGAAGGGAGCTTCAAGAACCGTCGTCCCTCCCTCCATCGACGTCCAACAACCTTGACTCACCTCCTCCCACTTGTCTGGCAGGTTGCTGACGGAGAAGTTGGGCTTGTTCTGAGCCTCAACCATGACGGCCGAAGATACGGCCACAGCCAGGACGGCAAAAGCAGAAGAGATTTGAACCATTGTTGCGATCGAAGGTTTGTGTGTGTTGAGGGTTTCGGAGGAGGGGCAAATGCGAAAGAGTGTGTGGTTGTTTTGAAGAATCAAGAGCCGATACGGGGGCTGGGAGAAGTTGAGTGAGGTCTTGAGTACGGGAAGTGGAAGTGGGGTTCGGGGAGGAGTGTTGTGGAGATGAGGGACGGGTGAGAGCGACTGTATTTGCGTGGCTTTGAATCAAAATCTGGTAGTGGGCAGGGGCAGGGGCAGGGGCAGGGGCAGGGGCAGAGCGCGGGGTGATATCAGCCTTGGGTTTGAGAGTTGCAAGCTCTGTGTGCGGCCTTGCGCCGGCAGGCTCGTTCAGGGCAGCCTTTGCCCTACTGCGATGCGCTCGCTGCATTGCACTGCAGGACTGGTGCGTAGTCACGAGTGTACTGCATGTATGAGAGCTGCTGAACGGTCGCGCTCGGGTGCTAGTTGGCATCAGCACTTCGTGTGTATGTTCGGCGACCATTGATCGACGCACAAGAGCGTGCGTGCCATGCTTGCCTGCCTTCGTAAGCGTCGTGGGCAGCGTGGGTGTTTGTCTCTTTGGGGGGGGGGTTCATCCCTCGAGACTGATGAGCCAGACAACAGCAGAAGAGAGACTGTCGCAGTGGCTGGCAGGGGCGCGCCAGAAGTTCTGTGCATCTCATGCGAGCTACGTTGCGAAGGGGGCGGACATGCGAGAACCTGCATGCATGACCTGCATATTCGCATCAGAAGAGCCTCTCCCCGCCCTCCCAGTGTGAGTGAAGTGGCCTGGCTGCTCTATCCGCGCCTCAATCTTTTGTATATGTAGCGGTCGGTCGGTCGAGCTCGAGCCTCGAGCCTCGCCTTGCAAACGGCGGCTGACCGCTGATGCATGGCGGTGCCGTGGCTCAGCACCGTCGGCACTGCAACACCCTACGCGCATGGACGGGAACCGCGGGGCTTGGTTCATCAGTTCGGCAGCACGAGCAGCCTCGCCTCGCCCCGGAAGACCAACCCATGGAACACCATGCAACCCCACTCACGTTCCAAACTGACCCGTCGCAAACCCCAAGCCCCCTCATCAGCTAGCCAAGGACGAGGGGCTGAGGGGCTTGCTTCCCTCCGACCAGAGACTTGTGAATGTCAGAGAGGCGGGCGCGATCCGTTCAGCCATGCTCACATGCTTCCGCGTTTAAGCAACAGCCAATTCTTCTATACCGGGTCCCGTGGCCATTACAATTGAAACTGGCGTCTCCAGCAACAATAACGAGCCTTTCGCAATGCTCGATGAACGTCTTTCGGCGTACACATTCGGAGTTGCTTGGCAGACATGATATCAACTTTAAGACCGCAGCAGCAAGAACAGCCAGCCAGCCAGCAGCTGGGCACATGCAGTATCCGCAGAAGACTGTCCTGTCGTCACACAGAGAGAAGAGCGTCCAGATTTAGAAACGATCACCCCACCTCTGCACTCTGCTTGATGCGTATTTGTGCTTCATGTTGCGGTCGGCAGATTTCAGCTTGCCGCTTCTCAAGTCACGCTTACAAGAAGGCCGAGCTCAAACGCTAGTCTAGTAGTCGCACAACGTCGATCTCCCTTCATTCATGCCGTGAAAATGCCCTTCATTTCTCGCGATTTTCGATCGAGGCAGATCTCCGGGGCTCTTGCGCTGCTGCTGGGTGCGATTCGGGCAACGAGGCGGCCTCATCGCGGCGGGACATGAATTCGAGCGCGCATATGCATCTTCGTGCATCCATCGGTCCAGGCTCGCGATGGCTTATTGGGCCTTTGGACGGCCAGCAAGCCCGCGACCGCACATCCCCGCCGGGGCGCGGCGGGCGGCAAAGGCAGAATGTTCATGCGCGCGCGTGAGCATCATGCTGGCGAGACTCGCGTGCGGGTGGCGCGCGGAGATGCCCGCTCGAGTAATTGCTGAGTCGACTTGTGACTTGAGCAAATAGAACCAGCACGAAACAGATACGTTATGAATATGCAAAGAGGTCGGGCGGGATGCTCAGAGCGTGGCGCTGCATGAGGCTTGCATATGCTGCATACCTGCAGATGCATGCATGCAGATGTCTCTCGCACAGTCGAGCTGTGCTGTATACGCGCAATCACCTGCTTTAATTCGTATTTGCTCTGGCGCGTTTTGTCTTTTCCGCGGCTGCGCGGTACCGATCGATCGACTCCATGGGAGCCGCTGCTGCCCGGCCGTGTGACAGCTCCGCTTCTGACGATTCAAGAGAGTCACGAGTCACGATCGAGTTCGCGAGTCGTTCGTTGCGAGTCGTTCGTTGCGAGTCGTTCGTTGGTCTATCAAGTCACATCAGTCGCATGTCTCGAAGTCGTGCGTGACCTTCATCTCACCGTGCGTACAACAATTGCGGGTGCATGGGTGCATTCAACATTCACGTGATTACAGCAGGTCCGCAATCGCCAGTGGTGCGCATGCAAAGGCTTCTGATCAGGTGCTCGCAACGCGCTACTCGTGACTGTACATGCCGAGGTCTGACGTGCTGGCAATCAACCTCGTACTCTTGCGCGTCATCTTCACTCCACGCAAAGCTCCTCTCATAAAGTTTTTGTATCCTTTCGTGAATAAAGGCAAGAGATGCATCGCCCTCGAGATGGACGGGGAATCAAAGCGCACACAGCAGCACGTACGTACGGCGCACAATCAAGGGTCCTCCTCCCACCATGCACAATCCCCGCCCCGCTTAACCCTAACCCCTCGCCATACTCGATCGCAAAAGTCTGGGCGCATGGGGCCCTGCTCTTTTGGTTCAAAAAAGCGCAAAGAGGGGGGTGTGTGTCGAGGGTACATAACTATACAAAAGCTTCCTTGCCCCCCCACCCCCCTTCCAAGCTTTCGCGACTGCCAAGAACAACAAGGGCATGCGCGTCTCGCACCCCCCCCCCCTGGCCCAGAACACGCGCGTGGCGCTCGCTCCCCGCTGCCGTCGCGCGTCTATAGGCGGCTTGATTGATCCCGCAGTAGTGGCGCTCAGCCTCGGCGTGTATCGACGATCGTCTCGTCTGGTCAAGGTGCCTCCAAAGCACTTTGGCATCACACCACCACGGCCTCACGTTCCAGCTCAACTCGAAGGGGGGGG
>NW_020290090.1:0-7475 GCF_003144195.1 Ceraceosorus guamensis | reverse complement strand
GGGGGGGGGGAGTGACAACATAGCCGTCGCATCGCTTCTCGTACGAATTACATGATGGTATTTGCCCCCGTGCAGCACAGCCAAGGGAATCAAGAATGGGTTTTGGAATTTGGGAAGATCTAAAAAGGGGCGAAGTGGAGCGAGGACCGCATCTCCTTAGAAAGCGCTATCTCCTCTTTGTCCTTTTGGACTTCTTGTCTCCACCATTGTCTTCTCTCCTCTTCTTGCCACCGTTGCTGCGCTGCTCTTTTCCAGGGTACGACGAAGAAGCGGGCGCAGGCGCGCCCTTGACGCTGACGATCGTCTGCGCCTTACCGCTTCTTCCCTGCTCCGTCGTGCTCGCGCTCGCACTCGTCCCGAGCGCAACGGCGCGTTGAACTTGAGCTTCCGCATCCGTCCAATCGCGCCCCTCTTTATCAATGGCGTACTTTTCCAACGCTCGGGGTAGCGCCTGCTTGGCTGCAAATTCCTTGCGATCCAGAGCGCTCTGCGCAGGTTCCTCCTCCTCCTCCTCCTCCTCCTCCTCCTCCTCCTCCTCCTCTCCCTCATCATCGTCGCCCGTCTGATCGCCATCCTCGAGGTCCTGCTGCACATCCCGTCGCAGAGGTTCAAACGCCCCATTGGCGCCCTTTCCACTCTGCAATGCTCTCAGTCCCATCTTTCTGGCCACCTCATGCTCCTCCACCATCTTGACAGAGCCCAGCATCTTCCTGACAGCCTTGAGCATCAAAGCGTTCGTCTGATTCTTCATCAATCCAATCTCGCTCTGAAGCTCCTCCAGGTCCTTTTTCTGCAGCGCCACGGCCAAGAGCAAGCTGCTCTGCAGCGCTCCCAATTCCAACATCTTCGTCTCCATTCGCGTCGTCGTCTCTTCTCCTTTCGGCCCCTCTTCGCTCCCAATGCCTTCCGCAACGGCCTGCAACCTGCGCGTAAAGTAGAGCGAGGCGAGAGCGGGCAAGAGGTCCAGAACGGTGGGCAGTTCGATCATCGAATTGCTGTACGCCTCTAGCCTCTTGATATCAAAGGGCGAGAAATGCACTCGAAGCTCTTGCAGGGTGAGTCGCTCCGCTTTCGAGTCGTTCGACGCGCTGCTAGCCGCTTCCAAAACAGCCAACGCCGGTACGCAATCCAGCACCCTGAAACGTCCAGCCAAGAGGCTGATGAAACGTCGAACAAAGTCGCTAGCAAAAGCGCTGAGCCATTCCGGTCCTTGTTCCTGCTGCACTTGGCCCTCTTGCTGCTGCTGCACCTCCAAGCCGCGCAGCATCAACGTCGAATGTTCCCCCGTCAATTCCGACGCTTGTTGGCGCACATAGAGCGGAACGTAACCCAGCCTCTTCCAGAATCTAAACAGCGCAGGCGTGTGGCCAAAAGAAACGCCGATCCAGTCCAACCTTTCCGGTCTTCTCTCTTCCAGCCTTTCCAGGAGCGCAGGCATGCGGTGCGCATCCCTGATCGATATCGACGCGTCCTTTGCGCGCAGAAGCGCATCATCGCGAACCTTTTCGAACGTCTCTTCCTCTCGTGCTTGCGCGCTCGCATTCGCTTGCCTCCTAGCCAGCGCATCCGCATCCAGCAGTCCGCCCTTGTAAAATTCTCGCAGCAGCTCGACAGCTCGCGTGCCGTAGCCTGCCCCGGCATGTTCGGGGTGCACCGCAATCCGTACGATCCTAGCTCCCGATAGCCTCGCAAATTCGTCATCTTGGTATTGCTGCGCGATCAACCAAGGAATCAGATCTCCCGCTTCCCTCTGTCCCCTAGCCAAGCTCCTCATGATGATCTCGTTGGAAATGTTTCCCTCGAGCGCAACCTGCATCACAGCCAGCGGTTCGGGCAATTGCTGCTGCTGCGTCTTGTCCGACGGACCGAGTAGCACGAACAAACGATGTGCAGGAGCGTCCGACATGAGTTGCAAGTCGTTGGGGCTGTTCTTGTAGTGCGCAGCGACGTAGAGCGCCATGATGCGCTGCAAAAAGACTTCGGAAGCCGCGTGATAAGAAAAAAGGGCGTCCCTATTGACTCCATAGAGCTGGCACGACGAAGGATGAGGCGAGCTATGAGCGCTCAGAGGCGTCAAAGATGCGTCTAGACAAAGCAGCTCGTGCAGCCATCTCTCCACCGCATCGCCACCAGCGTACCGAATGGGTTCGTTTAGCTGCACCTCTTTCAGCGATCGAATCGTCGACATGCCGGCAGCTCCTTCAGCGCTCAAAGCTTTGCCCGTGATTCTGGAAGATGCATCTTTGGAGCTGTTGCGAACCAGTGCGGCCGCATCAGTATCTTGATCTTGGTGCGCATTCCCACCGCCTCGTAATTGCTGCAATAGCTTCAAGCTCAGGCTCCTGCCCGTTCCTTCGTAGCCGTTGATAGTGCTAGAAAGAAAGACGAGGTACGGGCCTAGCAGGCGTCTGAGGACCGGTAGAGGAATAGCAGCCGCCTCATCAACCACCACCAATTCCGCCTGTCCGAGCGTATTGTCGTCGTTGGGATCGATGTACTGAATAGTCTGCCTATGATTCTTGAAGATATTGACGCGAACGACGTGATCCTTGAACTCCTTCACTCCCTTTTGTACGGACCAATCCGACACTTCTTCGTAGCCCAACGCTGCCAAGCCCTTGAAGAGGAATTCAAACAGCGTCCTGAGATTGGATGGAGCTGGCGAGGTGACAAAGATGTTAGAGTAGCCGTGCACCACCGCAGCCGCTATGCACAAGCCCAGAGCGGCCGATTTGCCGCGTCCTCTACCAGCGGTCAATGCGACGGTTGTGGAGAGCTTTGAGCTGCTCAAAATGTCCAGAATGGTCAAGACGACTTTTGCCTGTGATGGTGCATGGGCGTGGGCGTGGGCGTGGGCCGGGGTGAGTTGAGTCGCGCTTCAACTGCGCACTGCAGCCGCTCGCCACACGCTCACCTGATCTCGCGTCTTGCAATGCCGAACCACATCTCCAACAACAGGCGTGCTCTTGGTCTCCGCCTTGATCCACTCGAGCTCCTGCTCCGATTTGCTCTTGTGCGCACCAGGTGCGGTTGAGGAAGCTTCGATGGAAATGTCTTTCCCTCTGGACACTGGCAAGACGTTGAGCTCGTCATCCAAGAACAGAGCCCTGTTGCAAGCTGCTAGGGAGAGCAAAAAGCGCTCATTGAAGCGAGCTACGGGCTCGGCCGAATCGAAGGAGGAGCGATAGGATTTGTGCACATCCTGTCATGGGGAGCGAGAAGTGGGTGAGCATGAGTCACACGCTGCCCGCCCACGCACCCACGCCCACTCACCATGGCGGCCCCATACAGCTGTCTCAGACTGGTCATCGTCTTGAGCATGAGCACCACTACGCCTCCGCCTTCGACCGTCTCTATGGTCCTAGCGAGGATGTTGGGCGTGACAGCTTCAAAGTCCTGCAAGACGAGCATTCCAAAAGTGTTTCCCAAAATCTTTTCCGTCTCCTTGTAGTAGCAGTAACGTATCTCTGTCACTCCGATGAACAATTCGAAGGGCGTCATGCTGTTCGCATCCTTGTCCCTGATACCCCTCTGAATGTCCCGCTTGATCTTGGCCTCCCGCTTCTTGCGATGCGTGGTGAAGCCCAAGTCGGACTTGTAGCACCACAACACCGATGGACGCGCAGTGGTGCGCGATTGAGAGAGCAGGAAATGCAGATTGACGATTTGATCGCGCGAATGATCTCCCACGAGCACGATGAAGGATCGGTGAGAGGTGTGGATGCCGGATCGGATCAGCGCCGCTATTCGCGGATCCAATTGCTTCCTCATCCTGAGGCGATCAGTGTGTGAGCGTGTGAGCGCCTTGCGAGTCGGAGTCAGAGTCAGAGTCAGAGTCAGAGTCAGAGTCAGAGTCAGAGTCAGAGCAAGTGCGGCAATCCTAGACTCGTGGATGTGGTGACTGACTGCATGTCGTTGGGAGCTTGTGTGAAGCCAAGGATGAATGGGGCGACTCGAGGTGTGGTGCACAGCTTGCGCTGCAAGGAAAGTCAAGAGTGTGAGTGTGAGTCCAGAGCGCGTGCAGTCGCAGTAGACCCTCTTTCAAATTCTGCAGAACCCAAAAACTTGAAATTTCTACATCACGTGCGTGCATTCAGCAGTCTGGATTGCTCTCGCACGACACGAGAAGATGCAGCGCGGACGGAACATGTAAATCAAAATACAGGGCGCAGGCACATAGGCCTCCACCAAAATTCTGATGACCATTGCACGTGACTTTAAAAAGTTGAATTGATGCAGCGGACTCATCAAGATTTGACTCAAGACGTGACTCAAATGTGTGGCTGCGACTTCACTTAGACTTGCACGACAAGGAGGGAGGGTGAGGTGTCGTGTGTCCTGCAATCGTGAATCTTGAATGCGGTGATGCACCACCAGCATCGTGTGTTGTATCTGTGCTCTCGCTCTCACCTCACCTCCCCTCACCTCGCTCTACATCACTCACGCACCGCACACCCCACATCCCACATCCCACATCCCACATCCCACATCCCACACCCCACGTCGCCTCAGCATGCCAGTCGACACGACCTACTACGACCTTCTAGGCGTCTCCCCATCCGCAACCCCAAGCGAGCTCAAAAGCGCTTACAAGAAGCTCTCCCTCACCCATCATCCCGACAAGAATCCCGATGATCCCATCGGCGCATCTGCTCGATTTCAAGAAATTTCTCAAGCTTACGAGACGTTGAGCGATGAGGGTAGCAGGGAGATGTATGATCGCTTTGGATTGGATGGACTGGCAGGAGGGAGCAGCGGTGCCGGTGCGCAGGGGTATGGCATGGACGGTATGGACATGGATGACATCTTTGGTGAGTTGGCTCCGGGGCTCCCAGATGCACAATGAGAAAAGGGGGAAACATATGTTAATCACTTCGACTGGCTCTTGCCGCATGCGCATGCGCACGTGCATGTCCACAGCGTCCATGTTTGGTGGCGGTATGGGCATGGGCATGGGCAGCGGCGGTGGTGGCCCCCCACCGCATCGTCGACCTCAAAAGGGAGAGTCGAGCAGCATCCCGTATTCCGTCACGCTAGAAGATCTGTACAGGGGCAGGGTAGCGCATTTCAACCTTCAGCGCAACATTCTCTGTGCGGCGTGCAGCGCAAGCGGAGCTCGTCCAGGCGCGCAACGAAGCACGTGCGCAAAATGTTCGGGCAAGGGCAAAGTGCAGAAGTTGAGGAGCGTGGGTGGAGGAATGGTGGCGCAGAGCTGGGGAGAGTGCGATGCCTGCAGTGGTGAGGGTAGAAAGACGAGGGAAAAGGACAGGTGTAGAAAGTGCAAGGGGGAGAAGGTGGTCAAGGAGAAGAAAAAGTTGGATCTGATCATCGAAAGGGGAATGCATCATGGACAGCGAATCGTGTTCAAAGGCGAGAATGACCAGATTGTGAGTTTTTGCGCGCGCGCGCACGAGAGAGTGAGAGAGAAAGAGAGAGATTTGCGACGGGGATGCTCTTCACACGTGCTGATCCTATCGCTGCCCTTCACGCCGCGCCCGCCGAATATCAGCCTGGCGTACCAGAAGCGGGCGATCTGATCTTCACGCTCCAACTGCAGCCTCACACCTCGTTCGAGATTCGCGGTCTAGACCTGCACACAAAGTGTCACATCACCCTCTCCGAATCGCTGTTAGGCTTCGAGCGCACCATCTTGACGCATCTAGACGGTCGACATTTGAAATGGAAGAGCAAGAGCGGGAAGATTGTCAGACCGGGCGAAACGCAGAGGGTGGTGGGAGAAGGTATGATGAGAGAGGGAGATAGAGGAGAGAGGGGAGATTTGTACATTACTGTGCGTATCCGCGCGCGCGCGCCCCCTCTTGAGCAGCAACGCGATTGCGCTAGCTGGCTGGCTGATACCTGTCCATGCCTCGTGGCCGCTCTCGCACAGTGGGAGGTGGACTTTCCGCCAGACGATTTCTTGTCCGATATAGACGGCTTGGTGCGTTGGCCATCCTGCGCCGATTCCCCACTTTTTCAAGCTCGCGCTTTGTTCCAGGCAGGCTCATCTTTGTACCGTTGCCTCTTTGCAGAAATTGGCTCACCTATTGCCTGCTAAACGGCCCGATCCGATCAGCGATACCTCTGCGCTAGTGGAACACATCGAGCTGGAAAAGGCGTCGTTGGAAGAGGTGCGTCGGACATTTTCTCTTGCCTATCTTGTCCAATCTTTCGCCCTTCTTGGCACATTGTTGACCCCCTGGACTCGTATCATCCCTCGCGCAGTTTGGAAGAAACGAGGTGCCGGGGCAAGAAGAGGATTGGGAGGATGAGGAAGCGGACGGTGCACCTGGAGGTGCTCAGTGCGCTCATCAATAGACATTCAGAAGCAAGAGGCTTACACGCAAAAGAGTTGGTGGGCCTTTGTACATCCCCGCAAGCATCGCCTCGAATCATAGATGTCACACGTCACATTTTGCACATTCACGTTGCGCGCAATACGACCAACCTCTCAGTCGCTTAAATGCAAGGGAGTATATGTGTGAAGCTGCGCAGTATAGCTCTTCGTCCAACCACTCGATTAACCGTTGAAGGGCGCACGTACGACTTCGAGGCCACAGCTCGATTGAGCGAGAAACCATGAGAAGACATTTCAAAAGCACTGGGAAAAAAAAAAAAAAAAAAAAAAAAAAAAAAAAAAAAAAAAAAAAAAAAAAAAAAAAAAAAATTGAGCGAGACAAAAGCAGCTTGCTAGGATCTCGGCCTGGCGCAGATCGATGGCGAAGGTTTACATTGTTGTCGGCTCATTGCGCTCCTTTTGGCTGATCGATTCTGGATCGAACAGAAATGGAATGCTCTGCACGGTACAGGCTTGCGTGAGGGTAGGCAATGCAATGAATAGTAGGAAACATCTCCAAGTTGAAAGAGTGAGACTGGACGGATGAAGATCCATACAGCCAGTAGTCGTGTCGTTAGAAAGGGACTGGTGCGGACGACGAGCAGGAGGCAGAGTGTGAAATTTGAGCAAGAGGCTCGTAGGTCTTTCTTTACCCTCTTGTCTTGCCACTCCCTGACGACACTCGTTGTAATGGAGCAGCGCATCCTTCGTGAAATCTTTCCCGACTGACCGTTCCGTTTATCATCATTTCTCTGTTCTCCGAAACACCGTCTCCTCGGAATCTCTTGTCTTCCAAGCGCTTCTATCATCTCCTCCTTCTCCTCTTCCCTTTCCTTCCATCGGCCCTGCTCCCATCTTGTCCTCCATCGTGAGTGGTGCGTGGCTACGAAAGCACGGTCAAGCGCTTCGTACGTGCTTGTAGCGGTGGCATTCAGGATGACAGTGATGGTCTGATCAGCCCCTCAACACCCGCCTGTACAAAGTTCTTGGTAGATCATTTCATCCTCGGCGCACCAAATGCTTCGAAAGGAGACATTCATGATGCCAAGTTGCAAGCATGACGAGGTACGGCACGCCCACAGCACAAACCGAAGGGCAAAAGCAAAAGCAGATCGGATCGGATTTCGGGGAGGGGGGG
>NW_020290089.1:0-57076 GCF_003144195.1 Ceraceosorus guamensis | reverse complement strand
CTAACCCTAACCCTAACCCTAACCCTAACCCTAACCCTAACCCTAACCCTAACCCTAACCCTAACCCTAACCCTAACCCTAACCCTAACCCTAACTCCATCATGGGAGGGAGGGCATGTCACGTGGTACGCGCCTATATGTACATATCCGCACGCGCATCCACGCTCAGCATATCATGCTTTCTGACCTCCATCATCTCGTGTGTGATACATTTGACGCCTGCTCGCCCCTCGCCCCTCGCCCCTCGCCCTACTCGCCGCTTCCGTTTTGCGCCGCAAAGAATGCGACCCGTATTGACGGGCTCCATCACAAACGCTGACAAGCCTTGTCGTTCGAGGATCGAGGCCAAAAGTGTTGTGGTATGCACAATGACTCGCGCGTCTTCAGCTGCCGCTCGCGCTTATCGCTGCATCTCGCTCACCCGTTCCCACATTCCACGTCCGTACAATGCTTGATGATGGATATTTGCGAAATCTTGGGCCTTGAGCAAGAGGGAGCATGCATGCGCTTCTCATCAAGGTCATCACTCGAAGCGAGCTCTGCTTGAGACACCTCGGCAGACGTCGTTCAGCGGGATCGAGCGCGCCAAAGAGGACCCGCGTGAGCTCCACGCGATGACAGAGCACTCTTGAGCATTTTCAAAGCAGTGGGTCCTCTCGCCCAATGTACGCAGCGCAGCCCTTCCTTTCTCGAGCAATCCGACATTCTATTAGCGCTTGCTCCAGGCTGTGCAAATATCGGACCAGCATTAGTCGAGAGCACATCGAGGTCGACGCATGGCAAGCAAATCTCGCGGGTCCACTGCTGAGCTTAGCGATAGTTTCCATGTTTGTGTATGCATCGCAGCATCCTTTGCTAGCAAAGAAGATCGATCGGATCGTTGCCGCGATGCTGTTGAGCAATGCTGCGGTTGGAGATGTAGCTGAAAAGACTCCCACGAAGGGAGAAATCTCGCGCGTCGAGCCGTTGATATTCCGTACCCTGTCAATCTGTCAAGACTCTTCATCGGATCTTTAGCCTGACGCAAAAGTACCCAAGCACGCTTGTGACAAGCGATGGATCACCTACGGCATCGCGTGTCCACGGAGCGCAGCAGTCTACAAAACGCTCTCAGTACCTCGATGCATGAGCGATGCGTCACGGCGTGGCATGTCAGATGGCTGGACGGGCACTGCAGTCTGCTGAAGAGGACGGCAATGTGAGGTGGCTGGAGTGGTGCCTGCCGTCTGCCGAAGAGGACGAGGAGGATGCGCCTCTTGCGTCTTCCGGTGCGAGGAGTGAGCCGAACAATCCCTTCCCGGCTTGATCATCACTTGATCGTGGAGTGAAAGGCCGGCGACGCGGCGTGGCCCGCTTTCGTATTTAGCGGCCCCTGGGAGCCTGTGTAAGAATTCGCGCGCCTTGATCAGTTTCAAAGCTATACGGGCATCTGGCGGAGACTTTCTTTGTCGTCGCATTGCTCTCACACTGTCCCTCGGCCGCATGCAAGGCATGCACCGATCTTGCGTGGGCCAAGTCTCAGCCTCGAGGGTGGCCCGCGCAAGCACATGTTCTGCGTTGGTGTCAGCGCAAGGCTCGCGGGCAATGTAAGCAAGAGCCAGATGAATCCTCCGCGCTGTTCCTCACCTTCTCAACATGGGCAACTCATTCGGGGCGTCCCACCACGTGCGCTCAGCTCACATGTCTTGCGATGCTCCCGAGGTGCTTGGCGCGCTCGATTGCCTCCTGGATATGCCTCTGGTCGTTGGACGAGATGTAAAGATGAGCGAGAGATGCACACGAAGCCCAGAGTGCCATGCATGCCAAAGTATCCCAAGTCCCACGTAGAAGATGGTCAGCAGCGAAGCGGCACCGGCAAACAATCAGCCGGCAGCAAATCGTGGTTGCCAAGCTGAGGGAGCATCGAGGAGCGCAGAGCTTATCACGTCCGGAGAACTCTCCATTGCGCAGCGCACTTGTCTCGCCCACTCACCTATGCGCGCTCATGGCCTCTTCCCCACGCGCGCATGCCGCCGGGACGGTGACCGGCAATTGCCCACACACAAGCCACTCCGCTCACACCCTGATTGTCACACCATCGCATTGCATCTGGATGTGAGTGACACGCGCGGGGGGGCCATGGATGCCCACCTAGTCCTCCATCTCGTCGTCCAACGCCTCCTTTGCCTTTTGTGCTGCTTCCTGTGAGAGGTGCGCGGGGTGCGAGATTGTCAGGGAAGCACAATAGCGAGCGCGGGGTGCGAGATTGTCACGGAAGCGCAATAACGAGCTGGACAGAACTTTGCCCCCCTCCGCGCCGACTCACAGCGACGATCTCAGCAGGAACAGGTTGAAAGACGCCCCCGCTCTTGGGTCCAATCCAGCTAATCTCCAATTCGAAATCCTTGTCCTTATTCTCCGCGTGGACCTTGTAGATGCTGCGAGCGAGGAAGCATGTGTGCGTGCGTCAGAGCGCGCACACACGCACGCACGCTCTCTATTCCACTCACATATCCGCGGCCTTTTGCACCGCATCTTCCGTCGACAATGTCGTCAAGTCCAACTTTTCCAATTCCGTCTTTGCCAACTGCTTGCCTTTGCCCACCGCACAAGCCTTGTATCCCCAGAAAGTACCGCTAGGCTCCACCAGGTACAGCTTGGGACCATCCTCGTCGACACCACCCAGAATGGTGCTGATACCGAATGGGCGCACAGAAGAGTAGAGGGTGTATGCTTGCGTGTAGAGAGATAGACGTTCGGCCAACACGTGCAGGGGCGACGGTTGGCGAAACGTGTCGCGAAAATTGAGACACTCGTCGCGCGCTCGGTTGGAGAGATGCTTGCCATCAGCGGAAAGACCCGCGGTGGTCTGTCGTCCAACAGTCGGCGAGCAGTCGCAGTCGCAGTCGCAGTCGCAGTCAGCAAAATGTTCCCCCATTGCATGCACGCCGCCACCCTTCGCATCCAACTCACGAGACCGGCGTGCCTGTCCACGGCTGCGATGCGCCTGTTCAAGCTGGCACCCTTGGCGCTGGGAACGAGCAACTTGGTGCTGACCAGCTTCTCGACTGCTAGCAGTACGCCATCCTTGCACTTGATACCGATCGCCGTGCCCGCTGCGTCGACCGCTTTGGTCGCGTACTCGATCTGAAAGATGCGGCCGTCTGGTGAGTAGGTGGAGGAGGAGAGGTCGTAGCCTGTTCCTTGAGACGCCATGGTGGGCGCAAGCAGCGGAGCGCGTGCGATGAGGGACTACAGAAGCAATGACGGCGCAGTGCGAGGCGAGGAGAGGATGCGAGGAAAGGATGGCTGACGAGGAGATCGTGGGGAAATGATCGAGTCGTGAGTCGTGAGTCGTGAGTCGTGAAGTCGTGAGTCGAAAGAGGACGCGCGCGGTCGCCACGCAAGCGTCAAAAGTCACGCACGCCCATCCCGCGTGCGGTGGCCCATGCGCGCACATCGCATCACGTGATGCGAGTCCCGCGCAGACGTGCCTGGCCGGACAGAGTCAAAAGTGAGTCAAGTTCAAATTTTCTTCTTGGCGGGGCAGTCGTGAGTGAGGGAGGGCATGCGCGAGCGCACGCGCAGAATAATGCTCTTCAACCGATCACCACCACCGCCGCACCAGCAAAGATGACGGCGCCTCAACTCTTGCCGTTCGCGCTTCCCAGCGCACCGTCAGGTCACAAACCCATCGCGCCCACTTCTCTCAGCGCGCCCAGCACCTCGACGCTGCTAGCAGCCGGCCCCTCCTACGTGTCGCACGTGCGCAGGCAGGTCAATCAGCTCACCTTTGAGCAGGATGATCTCAACGAAAAGGCTCGACTGGACGAGCTGGATGCGCAAGGAGATGATGAGGAGATCGTGGATGACATTGGTGACGAGGAGGAGAGTCCGCGTCTGCTAAAGAGCGACCCAAAGGAGTGGAAGGTGAGCGGCGGGAGGGAGAGTTTGCGGCGCCAGGGAGAGTTTGCGGCGCGCACGTGCTGACGCGCGCATACACGCACACGCTTTGCCCCGCACCCCCCAGAGTCAAGACCACTACGCCGTGCTCGGTCTGTCTGCTCTGCGCTACAAGGCCACGCCTGCGCAGATCAAGCTTGCTCACCGCAAAAAGGTCTTGAAGCATCACCCAGACAAAAAAGCGGGTCAAGCCGGCTCGGAAGGCACCAACGACGATTCCTTTTTCAAGTGCATCGCCAAAGCTCACGATGTGCTGTCCAATCCAGAACGTCGACGCCAATTCGACTCGGTGGACGAAGGCATCGACGATGAAAAGGTGCCCACCGGCAAGGAGCCCGAGGCGAAGTTCTTTGACCTCTGGCGACCAGTCTTTGAGCGCGAGGCTCGTTTCAGCAACCCAAAGAATGGCGCGGTGCCGGAGCTGGGCGACATTGACAGTCCGCGCGAGCATGTGGACCGCCTGTACGACTTTTTCTACAACTTTGACTCGTGGCGCACGTTCGAGTATCTGGACAAGGACGTGACGGAAGGCGATGAGAATCGCGATCACCGTCGTTACATCGACAAGAAGAACCGTGCTGAGCGCGCTCGCAGAAAGAAGGAGGACAATGCGCGCCTCAGGAATGTGGTGGACAAGGCGCTGGCAAGCGATCCCCGCATCAAACTGTTCAAGCAGCAAGAGAAGGCTGCCCGCGAGGCCAAAAAGAAGGGCAAAGGCGGTGCGCCCACCAAGTCACCCGCGGATGTCGAGGCGGAGAAGAAGGCGAAAGCGGAAGAGGAAGCAAAAGCCAAGGCCGAGTCTGCCAAAAAGGAGGAGGAGGACAAAGTGGGTGCGGATGTGGTCTGCAACTTCACCACAACAGCTGACGCATCCTTTGCCTTGCAGTCCGCCCGCGCCGATGCGAAAAAGGCACGCGATGCCGCCAAGAAGAATCTCAAGAAGCACAAAAAGGCATTGCGCGATCTGGTCGTCTCGCTCAACTACTTTGCTGACGGCGCACCCAGCGCTAGCGTCATTGAGCAGCAGCTCGATGCTCTGGACAATCTCGTGCAGGCGTACGTCGACGCAGAGGAACCTGAAAAGGTTGCCAAGCTGCGCGAGGACGCCGAGGGTGCCAAGAGCGACAAGCAAAAGGTCAAGGCGGTGTTCAATGTGGCTGCGCAGGAGAAGGGTAGCAAGGGCAAGGAGGCCTACGAGTGAGCGTCATCTCGAGAGAGAGAGCTGGAGAGTGTAGCACTTGCACGCCGTGCGATCACAATACCGTGAATTCCGTGGTCAATGCCGAATTTTCATCCAGAAACAGCGCGACGAGTGGTGTTGGATGCGGAAGTGCAATTGATCTCAGCCAGGCTGAACACGTTCACGCAACATGCGGCGCGCGGTCAAGCTCTTCAACGTGTGATTGTTCAAGCAGCTCGGTTAAGCTCACGTTCGCAAGACATCGCGGAGTGGTCTCGTGCCTCCTGCAAAGTAATTTCGCCCCGCTCGTGCCTTTGACCCTCTTCTTGCAGGAACCGGCGACCCTTTGCCCCCGGTGCCCAACCTCGTCATGACATCGGCAGGCGAGGAGAGCGGCGCATCGCGTCTTGCTTATTTCGGCCTGAACGTCCAATTCGCATAGCCAGCTGCGCCGAGCGCGGCCACCACCTCCGGGTGAAGATTCTGTTCGCTGCGTAAAAGATACCGAAAGACTTGGTGAGCTTCGCAAGCCAGGCCTGGTCCAAGACAACATCTAGCTCACTATTTGTCACAGTACACTGGATCGGGATAGTGTGCGGAAGTAGCCCCAAGATTTTCGCAGGTCGATGCGTAAATCTGGAGCAGCTGCTTGTCAGTCAGGTCTGGGGCTGTTGCTACGGCTACCAACGGCAAAAGGGCAAGCGAGGGTCGATATCAGACCTGAGGAGAATGTGAATGGCGCCAGGTTTCGGTGCAACACACTCACAATATTGCTGCAGAGCGGCGACCTATTGGGTGTTTAGTAGGATGGCGGCTAGGGCCAGGGCAACTGCCGACGAGATGCGGAACATACCCTGAAGGCGTCTCAAAGAGCAAGTGTCTTGGTCGTTCGAGAAATTGTGCGTTGGTGAGTAAGGGCGGCGAGGCTTTGTGCGGCAGACAGACTCAACTTGTACTTTTTCGCTTGGTGCTTTCTTTGTTAGCGGCGCGACATCGAAGGCATGCAACGAGAAACGAAATCCACATGCCCTCCTACGCCTCGGTGGCGTGCTGGCTTACCCGGGCCAAACACGAGGAGGTGAAACGGCGCTTATGACGAACCGTCTTCACAAAGTGGCGCTTCGGGGACGATATCGCGTCCGCGCTCCACCTATCACACTGCCAGACGTTGCGCCGCGCA
Organism: Ceraceosorus guamensis; assembly: GCF_003144195.1. NCBI lineage: Eukaryota > Fungi > Basidiomycota > Exobasidiomycetes > Ceraceosorales > Ceraceosoraceae > Ceraceosorus > Ceraceosorus guamensis. The sequence continues at coordinate 50,774 of NW_020290089.1, read as the reverse complement.
GTCATCGATGCGGAGGCAATCACTTCCGGATGCAGAAACAACGGCTCCACATTCGTGATGGGTCGTCGATGGGCTACAAACCCCGAAGCAGTGGTTCAGCACTACGTCGACGACAGAAGGCCCGCCACAAAGCACTGGCGATTGGTGTACGACAATCACAATGCTTGAGATTTGTTTTCCAGTGGCCAGCTTGGCAGTGCCGACCAGAGCAGCTGTTTGTATGAGCAGGCTCACTCAAAGCGACAATCGATGTAGCGATCTCTGTCAAATTTTTGCCCTTGCGTGTCACAGCTTGCACGGCGACAGGGTCGCTATTCGAGCGTAGCCTCGAGTCGTGCAACGCTCGCGGCGGCACGTCTGGAGGGATAAAGCATGACACACTAGAGATCAAGTCGATCAGCTGGTCAAGGGTGCAGAGCGATGGATGAGACAGAGCGCAGATGAGCACCGTTCGCCATCCAAGGGCTACTCATTCACCCTGGAATCTATCGCCTTTGTTGGGCGCACTGAATGCTATCGTGGCTTCCCTAGAGAGCCATTGCTGACCCGTCGCTCTAGAACGAGATTGGCACCCCAGGCAAGATTCGGGAGACGATCGAGCTCCGCATCCACTCCACGTCGCTCGGAGCGTCCTCGACATGCAACATCTCGTGGATGCGATTTGTCGCTTGATACCAAAAGGGGCATCAAGAACAGAGAACTTTGAATTCTACAACAACCTCGCCAAATGTGATCGCACCCCTCTAACCCCGCTACTCCTGTCTCAACAGTACACGGGAACATTTGTACACGGGGCAGGCCCAGGGCAGCACTCGATGAAGGACCAGTCTTTCGATAAATGCTTCACAGCCAACGGATGTTGGTCGCTTTGGCTGCGATCCATCACAGCCAAGATCGAGCACAAATGTCAGCAGGACGAAGTTCAAGCTCTGCATGTACTCGGCGATCCTTCTCGCGAGATTATAGACTCTGCACGCACCCGTTCTGGCAATAGACGGGCTTGTCGTAGTTCATCATCGTGCCCGATGCTGCTGTGCACGCTTGAGTGTAAGCGGTCCACTGGGCGCTGGGATCCAGATCGGCAGGGTGACTGTGTACCTCTGCACGCATGCGTGCGGGATTAATATCAGCATTTATAATGACACAATTCGACTCGACGGCCTCCGCAGACCTCGTCAAAACTTACTGTAGGGGCGTACAATCGTTATCTCGTTGTCCGCAGCGACGCGCGCGAGTATGACTGACAACACGGCAGCGTGCATAATGCGAGGCATTCGAAGCATGATTGAGCAAGGGAGGGATAGCGCCTGCTTCAGAAAAGAGATCAAGCGACGGAGGGAGATGGGAGCAGAGAGCCCTTTTTGCGCCGCTCGTCAAGAAATTTATGTGCGCAAGTACGTCTTGCAGCGTGAGGTAAGGAACACCGCTTGGCTTCGTCAGCCTGTTTAGCCCTTGGCCAGGACCGACGGAAATTGCGTGCGCGAGACATCGGTCTTGGACGGCGACCCATTACGAGCCCAACGAAGCTTCATGACACCCGCGCGTCACACTGCGAACTTTTGAAGAGCGTCTCGGTCCGCGGGTGGCCATCGTGCGACAGATTGGCAAGGTACAAAAATCATTTACACAGGGCGGTGCCTACGGGGACAGATTCGAATTGTCCGCGTCTGCACCAATACTTTCGACGTGGCCGCGACGACCGGCAAACCCTTTCGAAAGCACGAGTGACGGTTGGCCGCACAGTGACTGGCTACAGTCTGTCCATCTCCACCATCTCAGCGCATCAAATTTACCAGCAGCCAGTTGACGTAACCTGATGCTCGTGCATGACACTGCTGAGTGGACCGGCGCAGACAATGCAGCTGCTTTTGGTGCAGCATGTCATCGTCACGAGACGCGAGTCACTACATGGATGGCCAAGGAACACGTAGAGCGCAAATAGCTTCCGCGGCGCGTTATGATCTCCCGAGTCCTGATTCCTAGCTCCTTAATGTCACGATCTTTCTACTTTAAGGACCGTTGCTCAAAGCTGAAGATTTGTCTACATGCGCCGTCTTTTCTTGGCCGCGCATCGACTTTGCAAGGGCATCATGACTGAGAGCTTGGCGGTTATCCCAGGAGATGTCGGCGGGAAGAGAGAGTAGTCAGCTGCTCTACAAGAAAGAAGCGGAGCTCCATCTTACATCCATCACGGACCGTCGAGTTACCTCTCCTGCGTTCCTCGGCCAGTCCACCCCCAACGTCATCGCTCATTGGAATCTCAACCCTCTGCAAGATGTTTCGTGCAACACTTTTTCTAGCAGTCATCGTTGTCTCTGTGCAATTTGCGCTGATACAGCACACCGCTGCTCAATTCAAGCCCACGCTGCTCTATCGTGAGTGAAAGACGCGCAGCGCTTCCCTCTATACCCCAGCTGCTTACGCTTTGCCCTCTTTGGCGTCGTAGAAGTGGTGGAGACGCCGGTAAATATGCCGCTAGCAGACCAGCGACTTCATTTCGATCAAGCTTGCCGCAACTCGTCTGGCGTGTCTTTGGACTACTACCAGTTAAAGGGTGGCAAGACGTACGCTTGGTGCCAGAATCAGTGGGTGCAAAGCAAAGATGCTGCGTTCATATCTACACAAACCGCGAGCTCACTACTCGATCTTCCTCTTTGACCGCCTCAGCGACGCGATAGACTTGATGAAACAAGTGTCCAAGAAGTTGACCACATGGAAGCCGTGGTGGTTCGTCAAGACGTAGCTGCATCGAGCGCGCTGGGTGTGCTCTCATCAGCCAGAGGACTGCTCGCTCCCGTCTTGCCCTGGTCAGACCTCATGTGCGTTACAAATGCCCGCCGCAATTGTTAATGGTGCAATCACAATAAAGAACACCGCAGCCGAAGCTCGCGTGATTCTCGTGCAAAGTTCAGACCAGGCAATCTGCTCGAGAGCCGAGTGTGCAGTTGCATGCATGCGAGCTTCACGACTAGTGACTCGTGCATCTGCGTGCAGAGACTATCATGCTTTAGAACCCGTGCATGTATGCGCTTATAAAAATCTCGTGATCGAGGCAGCAGTCACAAATGTGAATGATGAAGTCGGTGGCTGGAAGCTGGTCAAATTCGTCGCACAGTAGAGATCGAGAGTGACGGTTTCCAAGGTCTGCGCCGCCGCGCAAGGTCGGGAAGGCGTCCCACTCTCCTGGCCCGTGCCAGCGTTCTGCGTGGGCGCGCGCGGATGCGCACATCGCGTGCTGCGTGCAGCTTCATTCAGCGAGGACCCTCACGACTCACTCATGACTTCCATCCACCACCTCTGCTTCACAATCTACTCTACTCCTCGGCGCGGCAGCTCTTCAGCACTCGGAGCACTTTGCGCAAGTCAACAGGACAAACAACCAACAGTCACAGCAGCCTTGCTACGGGAGCGCTCCAAGATGAGCAGTTCAGACGACGAATGCACCTGCGGTGCCCGCAAAGAAGAGCGTCCGCTGTATGTGGTGTCGATGTATGCTGGCAACAAGGTCGCACAGAAGGACATGGATAGATTCAATTGGACAATTTATAAAAACAAGGTCAGCAAAGGAAAGGCTGTGAAGATTGCAACCGCGGCGAAGCAGATCTTGGCATCTGTGAGCATATACCCCGTTATTTGCACGCCGCATGTATGCTCAACAATTATACCTCCAAGCCATCGAGCGATGAGGAGGACAGCAAAGACAACTCGATGCCTACCAAGAAGCCCAATGAGTCCAAGCGTGAGTGAGGGGGCCCCATCAAGACCAGCTTGGTGCATCCATTTGATACTTCTTGCGCACCTTTTCTCCGCCTGCAGACGGAGATGCCAAGCCGGTACACATCAAGCACGAATGCGGCTCGCAAGGTAGGCGCTTGCGCTAAAGGGTCGTCCAGCACCAACATTGACAACGTTGGTACCCTGCAGCCTCTCCTGCTGTCTCTGCAGGTGCTGTCGGAAACAGCAAAATTGGAAGCGACATGTCTCTTCCATGTGAGCGCAGAAAGGCACGTATGATGCACCGCATCAAACTGAACGCTCCACTTGCTTCACCCATCGCAGCCCTGGCCAACTCTGATGAGGACTTTACGATGGGCGAGATCAAGAAGACTGTCAAGCGAAAGCGTGGAGGCAGTACTGATGGTGAGCCTTTGGGTCGTGCGCATACATGCACCGTCAATGCACCTTTCTTACTCTCTTGTATGCCTCTTGCTCAGTCTTTCGCAGCAAGGATGACAATGCAGAGGCGACCCGCAGCTCTGTGAACACCAAGAGATCTCATTCAAGCAAGCTTCTTGTGCCCAAGCACAGCGATGAGGAGTCGCAGTAGGCCCTTTGAAACCCCACAGGCAGGATGAAGAGGTCGCAGTTTACAAGGGCCACAAGAAGAGAAACGATGACGTCACTCGACGGATGAACGGAAGCCTGCACTAGAACCGTCGCCATCATCAGCAGGTTTCGTCTCTCGGATCTGAGGCCGAAAGCACCAAGGCTATCACAGACGATGCGTGACTTGAGACAAAGGCCCGCCCCTTTACACTCTGACCATACTGTACCAAGTGTACCATTTCGAATTAGTTGTACAAATTTGATCACCACAGCCTCTCGGTCGAGATGCGCCCCATTCAGGACTGTCAACCTGAGCAGATCTCAAGGAGCGTAGCAAAGATCAAAATGGCAGGTGAGATTTTCGAGTTGCACGAATGGCATCGCACTCAAGACTCATCGCTCGCCCATACACGATGGGTACAGCCTCTCACAGCTGGCCCGAACATTCGTGATTCACGATTGAGCGCATATAGATGCGCGTCTATGCAGGCACGCGCACGCGCACGCAGCATGCACCACGCACGCCCTTCTCCGCCGCGGGGGGGTCGCGACGCGTCGGATCTGGCTATAGCGCGCGGCACGCGTGTGATCGTGTTGGGCTCTCTTGCGTTGCGCGCATTGGTCTTGAAGCTTGCCTTGCGTCCGTCACCTCCTCCTCCTCTTCCTCCTTCGGCCTCTTTTTGCACGTCGAACTCGACTCTCGCGGTGTGGGCTGCTGGCACCCCCCCCCCCCCTCCCCGATCAGCGACAAGATTCGTGATTGCGATTGAGTGCGCTGTATGACACCCATGCTCGCCATCTTGACGCCCTAGCTGTCCGTCCCCCGACGGAGCATCACCGCAGGCCCTGCCTCCGACATGACGCGCACGAAAAAGGGCCTCAAGCAGTTGCGCGAGCAAGAGCGATCAGCGAGCGTGATGAGCGTGATGGGTGGACGAGCAGCCGACTCGTCCAGCGCAGCAGCTCCTCGCGCAGCAGCAGCAGGTCCCTCTCGCGACGCATCCATCACGTCTCCAAGCTCTCCGCGCAAGAGACCGCGATTGGCCACGACTGTTTCACCTCTCCAGCCGGCGCAGAGCGGCGTATTGCATTCCATCAATGCGTGGCGACGGGTCATGAATTCTGCAGAGGAAGAGGATGCGACTTTGAAGTGCGATGCTGTGCTGAGCGTCAAACGCGGCTGGAATGAAAGGTATCAAGAGTTGTGCTTGGTGAGTGCGAGCAACGCGCGGCACGTGAGAAACGAGTGATGAAGGCTACATCACCCACCACGTCTCCTTGCACCTCGTGTTGCAGATCGAGACGACGGCGAGCGGGGCACGACTGCATCTGGCCGTGCACCACGAGCTGGCTGGTCCGGTAGCCGAGTTCCTCTTGAGCTCGCCCAACTCTTGCAGCGCCTTTTGCATTTCCAGCAGAGGAGGCAGCGCGTGCTCCATCACCAAACCCGGCACCAGCGAGCCCATTTTCGAATACAAACGGGGAACAGTGCGCATCAAGGCGTTGTGGAAGGAGGATCTGTGGTGCGTCATGGATGAAGAGCGGGCGCAACAGCATGCCTCGTCGCGTGCGGTCATGGCGAGCAGCAGTCCGGAAGCGATGCAGCCCTCCAGCAGCAGCAGCAGCACCACGCCTTCCATTGGAGACGCAGCCGCATGGCTCAAGACTCCCGCTTGTCCGGATGTGAGAGGCAGCGCTGCGCTGCCACGTCTCCCCGCAACTTCAGCAAGCGAGAGCGCATTGCTAGGCCCCGCAGCCAAACGAACCGTCGGAGGGGTGAGTTTGTGCAATGGCGGCGCGCGAAGCGCGACATTGCTGACTGCATACTGGTCCCACGGCCCAGACGGTGTACACGCCGCTTTCGCTGTGCAAAGGCTCGGGGATGCTCTTCAACATGCTGGGAGTCATTGTGACTGATCGCGAGCCTAGGCGGTGCGGCTCAGGGACTGGAGGTGGGCATGCACGCGCACGAAACCTTGAAGTTGGGCGCGCTGCTGACGTGCTCGCATCGCACTCGCGCACACAGACCCGATGCTCGCAGTGGGCCTTCGGGACGCTTCTCTGCCCTCTGACAGCTTGACCATCAACATGTTTGCGGACAGCTCGGCCGACTTGCCTCATCCCGCACCTATCGGTTCGGTGCTGCTGCTCCGGAGTATCAAGATGCAAGCGCTAGCGGGAGTCAAGTACAAAGATCGAGGGGACTGGGCTTTGTTGCACCCGAGCGCTGGACTTGTCACTTCGAGGACACTGATCAAGGCGATCACCCCATCTGAGCAGGAAGCTATGCAAAGTCTAGCAGCTTGGCACCTCGATGCGCCTCTCGCTACCGCCAGCAAAAGAAGGCAGATCCAACTTTGCGATCTGCAAAAAGGAACGTTTTGCGATGTGGTGGTGGAGGTGGTCAAGGTGTTCATACCGCGATCGGAAACGATGCAACCGCCAGAGGTGTACGTGACGGACTATACGTGCAGCGCCATGCTTTTGCGCGCAAACAATTTCAAATTGGGAGACATGACGCCGGAAGAGGTGGAGAGGGATAGGGAGAGGGGCAAAGAGGGAGGTGGATATGTTTGTGCGGTCAGCTTGTTCGATGCGCAGACTTTGGCCGCTCAAAGTCTGTGTGGGGGGGATGTTGTTAGGATGGCGAATTTGAAACCTAAAGAGCAGCCTGGCGGAATGCTTAGCGGCGTGCTGGGTGGTAGAAGAACGATTACGGTCCTTAGACCCGAGAATCCGGAAGCTGTACAGATTGCAGAGTGAGTGCCGTGCGGTGCGTTGCGTGCGCGCAAGGGCAACAGGGAGGGAACATGGAGCTCACACGCGTCGCCACTCGTGTGATCAGTCGCAAGAGGCGAGTGATGGCACAGCGACAGCAAGAGAGGCAGCTGCTTCATTTGCGCGATGATGAGGATAGTGACGACCAGGAGTGTCTGCGCGCAGCCGATGCGGCCGAGGAGGAGCACAGTCGGACATTGTCTGAAGCCTCGCGCGAGTCATCACCCGCAAATCAGGTGGAGGAACGATTGGGGACGATGGAAAGACACCGAGGCGTACTGGGAGAGGTGCAAAATTCGAGCGGCAGTGCGAGTCGTACGCAAGGTCAGTTGGGGGAACGATCCAGGGCTCGCCGACGAGAGGCTCGTTGTTTATGCGTCGCGCGTCGCGCGTCATGCCACCTTCTCTCTCTAGACACGTCGAGCGCATCGCAGTCTGCCAATGAGCGGACGATCAAGCCTGAACCAATCTCTCCAGCGCGCAATCGGACCGCCCCGGGCCTCGCTCCGGTGCATTGTATGCTGTCCAGCACCAAGCCCATCACTTTGCTAGACGAAATCTTTGAGGAGAAGGATGGCGAAAAGAGCAAGGGAGCATTGCGCGTGCGCGTCAGGGCTGTGGATTGCAAGCCGGATGATGTGGATCTTTGGGTACGCGTTACGTGCGAGATTTGCAAAGAACAGTAAGTCGTGTTCGCCTCGCGAGCTTTCTCGGGATAGAGTGAGTGATTGCGGCAATTGAAGACGACGCAAGCGCGGCTCCTTCCCTTTACCCCCCCCGCGACTCCTATCAGATTGCCAAAGGACAGGTCTTTTTGCGCCGCATGCGCCGACGAAGAAGGTTCGCATTTATCTTACAAGTACCTCTTTAGTCTGCTAGTGAGGGATGCATCGGACGAGTCGGCAAAGTCGAACAAGGGCAAATGCTTGCCTGTAGTGTTCAGCGGCGAAGCAGCTGTGAGTGTGCCTTTCGTGCTCCTGCTCTTTCGACACTGCCCTTCGCGTTGGGGCCAACACGTTTTGCGCGGGCCGGCCCCGCTCTCCTTTCCTTTGCGCCCTCAGGATCACTTTTTGAATGGTCTGAGCGCTCGTCAAGTACGCAACGATTCCCGCGCGCTCTTGAAGCTCCGAAAAAGACTGGTGAGGATTCTGGGCAGATGCAAAGCTCTTGGTTTGCCAGAGGACGAAGCAGACGATCTGGCTATGCCGTTCGAGATGGGTGTATTCGTAGAGAAACCGCCCGGAGGAGGCTCTATAAGGGCCAGATTGCTCAAAGGTAGCACATTGGAGAAATAGACATTCGCCGCTGCTTAGCCCCCAAGGCGCTCGTGCACAGTGGGACGTTGATGGAGTGTGGAACAAAAAGTCGAGGGCTGCGCCAAGGGACTTTTCTGTGGGAATTTTTGCCCCCCCGCGCCGCCTCATTCCCTCATCGCGTCGTCCTCTTCCACGGGCTCCCGCACCGCTTCCTCATCCTCATCGCTCTCCTCATCCCCATCGCTCAATCCCAAAACGCTTGCTGCCTCCTCATCCGCACTCGCACTCGCATCCGCATCGGGCGTCATGTCGGGTCGAGCGCTGCGCAGCTCGTGCAAGCTCTTTGCAAAAGTCTTGCGCACTCCCGCATTGCTGCTCAGATCCCACAAGCGCAGCTTGCCAGCGCTGCCTCCTACGCTGAGCACGAGCGGATCGTCGGGCGATAGAGAGGTGCTAAAGATTTTTCCCTGGAATGGGGTGGGAGGAGGGGGCAAGATTTGAACGGGATGTGATGGGGAGGGGGTCAGAGCAAGGGATGGTGAGACGCTCAGAGATTTTGAATGTACGAGACAGTGACAAAGGAACAAGAAAATTACGATGCGCGCGCGCGCACGCGTCCACTCACAGCGTCCAAATCCCTACTAGCGACCAAAGCGATCTCTTTGGGTCTTTTGTTGGGCGCTCTGCCTTGCGCACCCGCCGCGTCATCCTCTTCATACGTGGCGTTCCACACTTTTGCAAGTTTATCCGTTCCGCCCGTCACGAAGCAGCCCTTGACATCTTTGGAAAAGGAGACGGAGGTGCAAGCTCCATCGTGCGCTGCGAGGGTGAAGAGCGCCTGCGTGACGTGTTGCTGTTTCGTTGCGCTGGATTTGGACTTGGGATTGGAGGGAGGGGAGGAGGAGGGGGCGCTGGGTAGGGACCGAACGTCGTACGCTTTGACCAGGCCATCTTCGAACGAAGCGATGAACCTGTTGGCGTTCCAAGGATCCCAAGTCAAACACTCCACATCTTCGTGCACATTTGCGATCAATCCCTTTTCTGGCGTGCGCGTATCGAATACGCGCAGCGTCTTGTCGTACGATCCGCTGAGCAGTACTGCTGGGTTGGGCACTGCACCGATGGAAGAACCGGACGTGTCCCACGCTACCGATTGTACCTTGTCCGTATGATGAGAAAAGGATCGAAGGGCCGTCGTGCCGCCTGGCGAGTCGAAGTCTGTAGCGCCACTGGGCGCTCGAGTCAGATCCCACAGCTTGACCGTACTGTCGGCGGAGCAGGAAGCGAGCAAGTTGCGCGCGTGCGTGTTCCATGACAGTCCCAGCACCGCATCCACGTGATAGGCATCGTTTGGAATGCGAGGAGCAGGCATTCGACGTTCTACATGCCGGGGCGAAATGTGAGAAAGAGTTTGGGGGGGGTGGAATAGGAACAGCACGACGCGCTCGCCCGCGCTCGCCCCGCGCACTCACTCTTTTTTCCTGTGCCAGCTGGCATATCCATCGCCTTGACGGCCTCTTGATTGCCCAGTATGGCATTGGGAAACAAGCCATCCACCACGTCCAGATTCCAAATCTCGATGGTGGGGTCCATGGTAGCCACCGCTACAAAGTTGCCTTTGGCCCCCACGCTGCCGCTGCCGCTGCTGGCGCCCACTACGCCGGCAGGATTAAAGTCGAGCCATTGCAGCGCGAGTGGAAAGGCGGGCAGCAAGAGATCGTGATGAACAAAGAAATCTCTTGCGTGATGATTGTAGATGTGCACTTCCAGCATCGAGATCTCATCCTCCGTCTTGCAACTGACGATCATATTGTCCTCTTTCAGCACCTGCAGCTCTTCCCTCTCCGCAGCTTCCTCCTCTTCCAAGTCGCTGGCACCGCGCAAGGTGATGTAGGGATCTTGATCGTTGTTGCGATGATATTGCAGGCCTTTGATGTTGCTAAAGATGTTGCTGTTGCCGTTGCCGTTGCCGTTGCCGCCCGCCATGCCATCCTCATCCTCATCATCCTCGCCGTACGTGTCCAGATTGTAGCGCGACAAGTCGTTTGGATCCGCCTCTGCCTCCGCCTCCGTCTTCGTCGCCTGCTGATCCTCTTGCATCTTGATCTTCCTCGCCCCTTTCCCCTCATCCTCATCATCCTCGTCATCCTCATCGCTCCACTCCCTTTCCTCCGCCTCCTCCTCCTCCTCCTCCTCCACATCCACATCTCCAGCTAATCGTATACGAGCGCTCTCCAACTGCGCCTTGGCCTCATCGAATTGCACACCTGCCAACTTGGAAAGACGTTGCATCTCGTTGGGATCTAGCGCGTACTTTGTCGGGTTGCGCGCCGGCAAGCCGCGAGAGACCCATGCTGTTGAGGAGATCATTGTGCGTAGGCCGTGGGCGTAGGCGGTGGGGGGCGCACAAGCGAGCGAGCGAGCGAGCTAGCTTTCGACGGACACGCAGGGTCAAGCTGCGTGTGCGGGTGCGGGTGCGGGTGCGGGTGCGGGTGCGGGTGCGGGTGCGGGTGCGGCGATGCTGGTGGAGGAGAAGAAGACAGAAAAAGGTGAGTGGAAGAGTGAAAGAGTGGAAGAGTGAAAGTGGCAGTGCAGTGCAGTGCAGTGCAGTGCAGTCGAACGAAGTCACGTGTTGAAGGAGAGTCGAGAAGGCGAAAAAGAAGAGGGGGCCGGGGGGCGGGGGGCGGCGGAGGCGGGTATGCAGGCGCGGCAGAGGACTTGCTGGATTGTGAGATTGTGGGCCGCGAGCGTGTTTGAATGATGTTAGTGTTATTGTGATTGGTGGAGTGGGAGTGGGAGTGGGAGGGGGAGGGAGGGTTGATGGGCGCAGTGCGTGGGTGGGCGGGCTAAGAATAGGATGTTCTGTCGATCGGACTTTCGCTATGGCTATGGCTTGTGTCGTGTCCGTGTCCGCGCCTGCGAAGTCTTGATGAGTGTCTCTCCCCTCTTGGCATCGCTTTTCTTGCAAAACGCGAAATTCTTGAATTTCAAAAAAGTTGGGCAAGGAAGGCGAGCGAGCGAGCGAGCGTGTCACGTGTGCTCATACACCTTCAACACGTGACTCCGCAACTTGGCGTGTGTGATGAATGATTAGGAGTCACGTGAGTGTGAGTGTGAGTGTGAGTAGCGCGAGTCGAGTGTTGAGTCACGAGTCACGAGTCGTGAGTTGAGTGTGAGTGAGTGCACTCTGACTCAAAGACTCTTCTTGACTCAAGACTCGTGCACGTACCGCGGTGTAGGTACGCCAATAAGTCACGAGTGTGAGGACAGCACAGCACAGCACAGCACAGCACAGCACAGCACATCACAGCACACAACTCATCAAACGTCGACGTCGACGTCGACGAAGGCCAACAACGAACGACTGTGCCTCCAACTTCCCAACTCTGCCCTCGACTCTCACTCCACATTCGCACCCCGCGCCCGCCAGGCAACAGCTGAAATCGTCTTGCTGGCAAGAGAGCGAGAGCGAGAACAGCCCCACGCATACGCATACGCGCGTTCGCTCACAGCAATGTCCAGCGCAACCCCTTTGACGCCTGTGCGCGGCGATCAAGTCGCATCCAGCAGCTCTTCCTTCAACTTCAGCTCGTCGCTGAGTGGACGCAGAAAGAGACATGCCAGGAGCGCGGCTGTGACGGGATCCGCTTCTGGCGCTGAAGCTGGAGGGGCAGGGGAAGGAGCAGGAGCAGCAGCAGCAGCAGCAGCAGCAGCAGGAGGGTCAGTGGGATCCTTCATTCCCCACACGCACTCTTCCACCTCCACCACCACCACCTCCTCCTCCTCCTTCTCTGCTGCTTCTCCCTTCCTCTCTTCCAAGCCGCAAAGCACCTCCACCACCACCTCCCTGCAAACCGATCCCGACACGCTTCTTCGCACTCTTTCGCTGAAAGAAGTGCAACAAATGCAGAGGGTTGTTCAGATCGGTAAAGAGGAGCTTTCGCAAAGCTTGAAAGGGTTGGTCAGGAAGAGGTATGCGGATCTCTTGAATAGTGCCGATACCATCATTGCGATGGGAAGCAGCGCTGCTGGGCTGAGCAGCGCTTTGGGACGCGTCAGCTGGGCGTGCGCTGGTGCAGGTGATGGGGCCAGTGCAGGTGGAGAGCAGGCTGAACACGATCAGCATCAGACGACGACGACGACGACGACGACGATGGACGAAGAGGAGAAAAGGCTGTTGGGGTATACGAGTTGCCTCAAGTACATTCAAGAGAGCCCACCCATCGTCTGGGCTTGTATTGGCCTGGCGGAGCAATACGCGAATGGCCACGTAGTCTCGCGTGCTGCGGTAGCAGGGCAGCACGAGCATGAGCATGAGCAAGCGGAGATCGCACGCCATGCGGAAAGGGGAGGCGAGAAAGAGGAGGAGGAGGAGGATGTGCATAGCAGGGTCATTCGTGTCGCTTGGAGGTTGCGGATATGCCAGGCTTGCTGGGATGTTGTACAGGCGCGTCCGGATGTATGCGTGAGTGGCCTGGGGCAAATGAATGGCTGCAGGGACGTTGGAATGCTGCAAACCTACTCATGCGGGAGCGGACGTCTCTGCTCATCCCTTGCTTTTCGGCAGAACATGTTCCCCTACATCAAGGAGATTCATACCGCATTAGACCCTTTATGCATACGCTTCCGCGATGCCGTAGAATCGCTCTTGAGGGTGGAAACGGCTTACAAGGTGAGCACATTCGAGCGCTCGCTCTTGCCCCTCTCCGCGCTCAAGGCTTCGGCAGCTAACGAGCGAACGCGCTCGTATTCTGCACCACGCCGCCACGCCAATCAGCCCACTTTGACTCTTCTACTCTCCCAGCAACTCCTCTCCTCCCACTCATCAACGACGACGACGAAGACGAAAAGGACAGCGACGACTTTCTCACTAGACAATCTCCTGCGCGCCCGTCTCGCATCCTTGCGTCTCCTCTTGGCCAATCAACCGACGCCCCACCTTTCGCGCTCGCACTCGGAGTCAAAGTACGCGCACGCGCTGACGCTGTTCGCAAAGACTGTGCTGCAGGTGCTGCATGGCTTTATCCTTGTCGAACAGATGGGAGAAGCGAAAAAGACGCGCTTCGAAATGTTGCTGGAGCGTCTTTGGACGCCTGCTGTAGAGACGGCAGGGCACGATTCGAACGGCACATTATCGGCATCAAACGTCGCGCGCGCAAGACTGGATCGAAGAAAGAGCTCGTCGGTCACTGCAGGTGCGGGTGCGGGTACGGGTGCGGGTGCGGATGCGGGTGGAGCGAACAAGAATATGCGCCAAGAGATCGGCACCAGCACACGTTTTCCTCCTACCGCCTACGATGCCATTCATGCAGAATTGGACCAGCAGCGATCAGGGACAAACGGCATGGCTTGGTATTTACCAAACGATGTGCTGCGATGTTTACCGCGAGCAGAGAGACCTTGCGATGAGGGAGCTGGAGAGAGCAGAAGCGCGCTGAGGGAGTGGGTGGAGCAGGTCAAGAGACTTTTCAAGGAGACGAGGTGGTGGGAGGGCAGGGGTACGAAAGTGGAGCCAAAGACGCTGGTGCAGCTCTTGCACGCTGAAGATGAGCTGCAAAAGAGCTGGGAGGAGTGCTTGAGGGAGGTGCGCAGCGTGCGCAAGGGTCGTCGAAATGGACAGGCGGACGATGAAGAAGCTTTGAACTGGGCGCTCGAAATTTGCGAGGAAGCGCATGAGGATCTGTTGGAGAAGATGAGGGAGAAGAGGAGAGATCTGCACAAGGCGTCTATGGAGCGTCTGGGGAGAAAGGTGCAGGAATTTGTCGTGGCTCTGCAAAATCAGGAAGTGGTAGATGATGCGAGACGCTTGCTGTTCGACTCCTCGACTCGCACCACCGGCACGAGCACAGACTTGGTGGAAGAGTTGATCAAGGCTGAACCGGCCTTGCGAGAGTGTTGGAGCGAGCTCGTAGCGCTAGCACACAAGGTCGCGTGGGAGCTGCAGACGTACCTACGAAGAAAGGCTCGAAGACTGAACTGCGATGCGCGGCGCGTTGGTTCGCACAAGGAGCGAGATGAAGGCGAGGAGAAGAGTCTGCTTCAGCGGACGTCACGCTCGCAATCGCACCTGCGCTCCGACGAGGACATTTTGGATCCGCAAGTTGGACAAGACGAAGTGCAACGATGCGCAGAGATGCTCCGATCGTTGCTGCGCGAGCAGAAAATGACGAGCGCGAAGATTGCGATTGGAAGGGTGGCTGCATGTCTGTCGCGCCACGAGGCGATCAGGCGTGCGCTGTATCCCTCGACGAGGGAGCGCGATGATGTAGAGGTGATCCGACCTCTGAAAGCGGTCAGAGAAGAATCTCTAAAGGCTTGGGAAGCGCAAGTTTGTGCAGACGTTCTGCTTCTGGCCACACTCGCCCCGGGAGACGATGCGCTGGACGAGCAGGAAATAAGGTCCACAACGCTTCGAAGAAAGTGTCTGCTGCTCGTGGCGGAGAGAGCGCACGCGATGCATCTGGACTTGGCGGACCGGGAAGAGAGCGCTAGCGTGCAGCGCATACTGCAACGTCTAGTCGATGCTGATCGGATCACACAGGACATTGTGGATGAGTTTGGTCGCTCAAAGGAGACGATGGATGCGTCGGCCGAATGGATAGAAGAAGCCAGCTTGGATCTCTTTCCTTTGTTGCGACACGATTCGACGACGAAGACGAAGAGCTCGCTCGACCTTGCCCGCGCTGGCAACGCTCAGATGGACGTGAAGAAAGTGCGCAACGCTACGACTACGAAGAATATCAAACCCTTGTTGGACCTGGCAGAGACGAGCGATTTTGCTCAATTACCGCCTGTCAGGCTTCAAGGTCTCGCTTAAACGCCGCTGGAAGGAAGCGCGAAGCACGATGTGGCGCCGCGCGCGCGATGCTGCTCGACGACTTTGATGGTGCGACTTGTTCGTGGCGCGTGTGAAATGAGATGCTTGTTGCGTGAGCGCAAAGGGAACATACCTTGCAGGTCAACTCAGCGGCGACATGTCGGTCTGATGCGTTTCGGCATGGGTCAGGGGTCACCGGTCACCAGCTTAGCGCCGATCGCTAGGTGCATGCACGACGCAAACCCGCACGCACGCACGCAAACGCACGCACGCACGCACGCACGCACGCACGCACGCACGAGAGAGACCGCTGCGCCGAGCCGCATACCGCGATTGAGCACGCGCACATCCATCGTCCCCAACATCACCATCACCCACAGCAATCATCGGGATCAGCTATCATCAACTCGACTGCTTCGAAGTGCTTCAACGAACGCTGTCTCTTGCATCTCACAAAGTCAAGCTTTTGAATTCGGAAAATGGTCTTGTCCGGTCTCTATCCCGCCTTGAGGCTTTCACAAGAGAAGAAGGAAATCGAACAGGTGTTCAAGAGGCACGAGGAGAAGAAGGGGGCAAAGAGGACAAACGCGGGAGCCAGTGGAGCGGGGTCATCGAGATCTACTATTATGGCCGCTGGAGCGGAGGAGAGGAGGAATGCAGGTGGCGCACAGATTGGCATCAGTCCTAGAGCTGGAACTAGTCAGGAGACTTTGCCTACCTACCAGAGTGCGCTCGAGGCGCCTCGCGTGGAGCAGTAGATGAGTGAGTGGGAAGGGAGGAAGTTTGTTCAGAATACGCGAAACCAGGGTTCGCGCTCATGTGTGCACACTTTCATCGTTCTGAAAGCGTTCAAATTTGCATTCTCATTTTCGAAATTGCGACTCTCTACCGACAGCTTGACTGCGCCGCCCTACGACTTCCATTGCGAGACATCATCATACTGAGCCTGAGTCAGCGGCTTGACGACACCGTGCTTGAGCAGAGGAGGAAAAGCGCCAGTGACACCTCTGTCCGTGTATCCGTACTTGGTGATGCCGTTATCAGCGGTATAAGGATAATAACCAGCCGGATTCCTACCGTACTGGTCCAAAAAGATCCACCACTTGTTGACGTCGATATTGTCCTGGAAGAACAAGCAAGCTTCGGATTGATTATCATTATCGACGTACTGGTTCGATGCCCCAATGTCCTCCCATGGACCTTGAACGCCGGATGTAGATACTTGACCTCGACACTTGTACACATTTTCTTCCTTGAAGAATCGCACGTACTCGTTGGCGTTGGAGGGATTGTTGGTGGAGTGAATCGTCATGTCGATCACGCCAATGTTGTTGCCGCGGTCCAGGTAGAGTTCGGGTGAGGTGAATGTCTTGAAGTCTGACGTGTACGAGCTGAGCCGATGGATGACAGGACCATACAGGTGAGCCCTCGTGGTACTCATCGACGAGCACTCGCACGCATCGCCACTCGTGACTCACGTATAGATCTTGTCGTAGTCTGGCTCGCCAGTGTGCTGCGCGTCGGCATAGCGGTTGGACGACCAGTAGACCAAAAATTGGCTCTTTGCCGCATCCCACACTGCTTCGGGAGCCCAAGCCATCTGCGGGTTCGGGAGCGAGGCTATCAGCTGGGTCACCTATCTCCAAACGCATCCTCATCCGCTTCGTTTGGGCAGCCTGGCTCACTCTGAATTCTTCTGGCACAACTTCGACGAGTCTGGGAGCGTTCCACTTGGACAGGCTGGCACCCTGGCTGTCCCAAATGACGAGACTTCTGCTCAGAAACTTTCCGCCGAAACCACCGACGGCGGTCTGGTTCAGATCCGTAGCGATGATGTAGTGTTGACTTTCGTCCGGCTTGGAGACGAGGTACATGTCGCGCACGGCCCTTGTGCCCACATTGGAAGTCAAAAGTGGCGCTCCACCGTTCAGAGGCTTGTAAGCCGTCGCATCGTTCCCGTCACTGATGTGAGCAAAGATTTGTTCGCCTGCTGGATAGGTGCTGTAATCTCCTGGAGACTTGTAATTATCGTAAAAGTGAACAAAGAGGTAACCCACTTTGGAGGTCTGACGACGATGAGGTGAACCACTCGTCAGCGCTACCGCAATGGTCAGCAGACCCAAGAGCGGAAGCAGAATGTGGCGATAGGAGCTCATATTTGGTCCAAGATGGGTCGCGAGGGCAAGGACAAACGATGAGAGCCGGATTGGGGTGTACGAAAGCGAGGAGCCAAACGTTGAGCGTTTCGACAGCGCTCATTTATAGCCGGCGAGGGGCCTTTACGAGCCCCTGGAGGCCCAGAAAGGCGAAGCGAACCTGGCAAAAAATGTCAGCTGCGAGGCGCCACAGATAGAAACACCTTCGTTGGCTCAGGGCAAAGTGTTCTCAACACTCGCTCACCAAACAGAGTGTGCGTCCAAATGCCAATCGGGGTGTCAAAGGCGCGCCAGTCTGCGCTGATCATCTCGCGGAGTTTGTGCTCCGTTCGGACGGAGATGTGCATCTATAGCGCGCGCGCGCGCCAAGCTTCAGGATGACGATACGACGAAGTCGCTTCCAACTGATTTCTTGATGGCTCGTGATTGCGCAAACAAGCTATAGCGCTCCAAAATGATGATGATGAGCATCGTGCGGGGATTGAGCTGCACACCTGCGCCCCACATTCGGAGATTTTGAAGATTACCGGCACGCTTCGTTTCCCCCCTGCCGCTTGCATGCACATCGACGCGCTCGCGCGTGCAAGATCTCCGAAGCCGTGCAGGCGCTCGCTGATGCCTTCGACCATCATGACAAACTCGTAGCTCACGCTCGCGGCACTCAGGAATCCTCGACACTCATCATCGGCATTGAGAGTCGTATCCCGCGCACAGTGCTCAATGTGGTAGTGGTGATGGAGGTGTCATCGGCAGGGTCGCTCGTTTCGTCTATGCGAAAGGACGGCCCTTGCAGCTGGAGCTGAGGAAATGGAGGAAGTGGAGTGCGTGTGGAGCAGAGAAATCCTAAAACAGAACGAGGTCATTCCCGCCTTTCGTCTACTTTTGGGAGGTGGTCTGATCTGGAGAGGAAGTTGGTTCCGACTGGTCAGTCTGCTGGGGAGCAGATCCGGTATCCGCAGGCGTGCTCGAGTCAGGTGTCGCGGATTTCTGCGCATTGGTCCCCTTTGGAGTGCTGTCCGATGCGCTTCCCGGTTCTGAGAGCTCGTCGGCCTGCTTGACCTTGTCCGAAGGCTGCTTTGCGTCGGTCGACTGATTCGTGTCCGCAGGCTGTTCCGCAGTCGTCGCCTTGTCCGCCTCGTGAGACTTCTCTTTCTTCTCCTCGCAATCAGGAGAGTCGGGCTGTGTAGGTGTCTGCCCAACTTCAGGGACCGCCTTGGCCGTCTTGTTTCTTTCGTCAGAGTCGAACGGAGCGTTAGGGAACCAATCTCCAGACCCCTCATCGCCAAAGAATTTGTCATCCGGGATAAAGTCATTCAAGTCTACGCCGTCCAATCCAGGAATCTTGCCGAGGCCCGGAATCTTGAAGCCTTTGTGCTTCTTGCCTTGCTCTGACCCCGTTTCGTCTCCGTTCGGCTGACCTGATGCCGTGTCCTCCTTCTCGGGCTCCTGACCGCTTTGAGAGGGACTCGTGGCGCTGGGTTCAGAGGTCGGCTGAGAGTCCTTCGGCTCGTCGTGCGGCTCTGCATTCGAACCGCCGCCCTGGAGCTTGGCTTCGCCAGAACCCGCCTTGCCTTTATCCGAAGGCTTGTCGTCGCCCGACCCCTTGTTCGTGCTAGCATCGTGATCCTTGAATGGGTAAGCGTCCTGGTCCTCTTGCGGCTGGGTGTCAGGGTTCGATGGGTTGGTGCCCGAAGCCTTGCTATCTGGAGAGCTCTTGTTCGCAGTCGTACCATCGGGCTGCTCCGATGGTGTACCGCCGCTGCTGCTACCGTCGTCCGGCTTGGATTCCTGGCTGGCTGGAAGGCTCTTGGAGGAACCTTGATCAGTGGGTTGTGTTGCAGATGGCGTCGATGTGCTGCCGTCAGGGTTCGCAGAAGGCTCTGCCGTCGTCTTGCCATCAGGCGTAGTGTCAGTGCTGCTGTCGGGCTTGGTGTCCGGGGTAGTCGAGGTGCTGCCGTCCGGGTTCGATGTCGAGGGAGCCGACTTGGTGGAACCATCAGGTTGCTCACTTTCAGGCTGGGACGTCTTGTCTGGCGTCGAAGAGGGCTGTGCACCTTCAGTGGTTCCGTCCGTCTTCTTGGATCCGTCAGCACTTCCTTGAGTCGTGTCAGGCGTCGAGGAGGGGGAGTCATCCACAATGTCTCCGTCGGTCGTGCCGGGTTGATCAGTGTCCTTATTGATGGGCTTCGTGTTTGAGCCGCTGGAGCCGTCGTTGGGTTGTTCGGTCGTGGGATTGGAGTCCTGAGGAGCAGTCTCGCTGCCTCCTTGCTTCGAGTCGGGTTCGGATGCGCTGTTCGTGTCCGATGGAGTGCTGCTCGTGCCGTCTGGCGAGGTGCTCGTTGGACTGGTGGAGGATTTGCTGCCGTCGGGACGAGTCTGACTATCGGGCTGGCTGGTGCTTCCATCCGGCTTTGTGGTGCCATCGGGCTGGCTGGTGCTTCCATCCGGCTTTGTGGTGCCATCGGGCTGGCTGGTGCTTCCATCCGGCTTTGTCGTACCATCGGGTTGATCACTGCTGCTGCCATCCGGCTGTGTCGTGCCATCGGGTTGATCACTGCTGCTGCCATCCGGCTTTTTCGTGCCATCAGGTTGATCGCTGCTGCTGCCATCCGGCTTCGTCGTGCCATCAGGTTGACCGTCGGTGCTGCTGCTGCCATTCGGCTTTGTTGTGCCATCGGGTTGATCACTGCTGCTGCCATCCGGCTTCGTCGTGCCATCAGGTTGATCGCTGCTGCTTCCGTCCGGCTTCGTCGTGCCATCAGGCTGATTGTCAGTGCTGCTACCATCCGGCTTCGTCTTTGTCGTGTCGCTTTTGCCATCTGGCAAAGAACTGGAAGAGCCATCGTCCGGCTTTGTCTTGCCATCCCCTTGCCCGTTCGACTGATCATCCGGATGAGAAGCGGACGAGGGAGGAGCATCGAGGCTCTTTGCCGATCCATTCTTCCCCGGCTCCCCAGTCACGTTCCAGTCGAGCTGAGCGAGCACTGCCCAGGTGAAGTCGAAGAGGGTGCTGTAGCGTAGTCGAGCGATGTCAAGGGAGGAGGAGACCCAAAAAGGGTTGAGCAGGCATACCAAATAGGTTGCATGACTCTTGCGAAAGCCATTCGAACCTGAATGGGCTCCAGTCTCTCTTTCGCCCTCTCCTGTTCTCCAGCACGACTCACCCATTCGTACCACCGTTGCTCCAAGAAGCACCACCCACATGGGCGACGCAGGCAAGTCTAGCCGTTCCCTTCGTTCCAGGCTGATAAGCGCACTCTTGCTTAGCCTTGCCAGTAATGCTGTCGCAAAGCTTGGTGAAGCGATGCTCAGCAGCCTTGGCCGACGTTTTGAAGTTCACATCTGAGGTGCGGAGAGAGCATGGCGGGGCGTTCGCACCAGTGATCAGCTTCTTGCGGAACGCTAGCTGGCGCGCGCGCGCGCGCGCATGGGAGCGCACTCACCAACCAGAGCATCCAGAATACTCTCTACGGGAGAAGCCTCGGGCTTTGTGCCGTCTGGACTATCCGCCACAGGTCGAGACCTGACCGCGGGCAGACTGGTCAGTACGGCAGTTAAAAAGATGAGAGAGCGCAAAAAGTGCATGATGTGAGCGCAGCGTGCATGCGTTTGTGCGTGCGTGTGTGTCTGTGTGCGAGAGAGCGCGGTGTTGCTGTTGAATGTGTCGATCGATGCTTGTCGTCGTCGTCGTCGTCTTCTCTTTCCCACTCTTCTTCTGATTCTTTGTCGTTGTCGTCTTTGTGCTTTGTAGTCGACGCCAGGTCGTCGGTCTATTCGAGTCTGAGGAGAGGAGTCAGGATGTAGAGGCAAACTCGACCGCTGGCATTTGTACCTTTTGCCGCTTCACGCGAGCAGCGGCGGGAGCACATTGCGTTTTGCGCGCATCGTGCCTCTACAACACCTCGCAGCATCGTGGAAGCGTCGCAGGTCTCGCTGCACATCATTCGAATGGCTGGTCGCAAGAGACGAGAAAGTGGCTCGAGCTTCGCCGATCGATCAACAACCGACGACGCACTTTGGAGCGGACCCATGAGATTGCACCAACGATACAGCATACATCCGCGCGCCAGGAGATCGCATTGTGATGTCTACCAGGGGGATGTTTCGCAGCTGGCTCGGTGCCTTGCGATCGTCGTGAAGCGCTGCTTTACTTCAGATCGCTGCGTGATTCGGCGGGCGTGCAAGCCATCACGTTCAGTCGCACTTTGAACTGGTAAGATGCGTCTGCGTGTTTGGATCGTGCCCCATGGAAAGCAGGCATTCGAGCTGGTCCATCACCCGCATCAAATTCCAGCAGCCATGCAGGCGAGGCAGACGGATCTCGCGTGAGACGCCTTCCCGTTGATAAGTTGCGAGTCGATCAGAGCATGTATGCGCCTATTGACGAACGATGGACGCCTGCGCCTGCGTCGAAGCCGACGCTGATGCTGATGCCGGTGCTGATGCCTGATGCTGACTCATCGCATCCACCGTCTCACGAGCAACCCATCGCACATCCACTTTCGACGCTCTTCCATACAAAATTTCCCGATTTGGCGGCCTTGCCCGCGCACAAAATTGTGCTAATTTCGACACATCCAACGCGCGGAATGCGAACGCGCACCCGCATTCGTGGTTCCAGTGATTCACGATTGGCCTTGACGATTTTGACTCGTCGCTTTGGGGAGACCTGCGCTCGCTGCTGCTCTCGACCTGCAACCCCATCGAATGCTTTTTGCGAATGGGTGGACAAACTTTGAGCTTGCAGCAAGGTATCGCATGGTGATCGATGTTAGGATGCGAGTGATGAGTGCAAGTGTGTCCATGCGATGATGGGCGCCCCCGCGATGAGGGTCCGAGGTAGGTGATGGATGCGTGGTCTCACGAGTCACACTCAAGACTCTTGACTGGTACGCGTGCCATGCATTCACGTGATTCGTGATTCGTAATTCGCATTCAATTTCTAATTGACCCACGCCATGCGCTCTCGTCCGCGGACCTCCACAAAATGAGCGATCAAGGCGATAGTCACGTGACTCGAACCTGAGCCATCCATGATATCTTCCATCCCATGCGATTCATTGGGTCGATCGATTGAGGATGCGCAGACTGAATTTGCAAGTCGTTCTTGCTTCTTACAGCTTCCACCATTCATACGCAAATCATCTCTCCAAGAGCGAAAATAAAGGCGAACGCGAGGCGAAACCATGGGAAAAGGCAGGTAGAGGTCGCTAGGTGCTACCCCGCTTAAGAAAATTTGGTCATTGAACAAAACAAGAGGATAAAGCACATGTAATTTCAGCGCGACAATTGGAGCAAAAGGAGAGAAATATTTGTGAGAGAGGGGCTGTGGGCGAGCTGCTGGCGCCGCAAGGCAGGTCAAGAGGGCATGGGAGACGATGAACCAGTCAAAGTTAGAGCGTGCGGGGGTCATCGTTCGTCCATTCGTCCCTTTATTTTGGACAGTCACGTCGGCGGCGGGAGGTACATGTCAGCAAGCTATAATTCCCACTGCCATGCCCCGAGCGGCTGGCTTAATGACGCAGCTTCTTGGCCAGCGAGCGTCTAACGAAGCCGGAGCGCTTCTGCGGCGAGGTGGTAGTCTCGCTTCCAGCAGTGCCGGCAACGGTCTCGGTATCGGTGGGCTTGACATCAGTCGAAGTCAACGACCCTTGCGCGCTCTTGTCCGACTTTTTCTTTTCCTTCTTTTCCTTTTTCTTCCCGTCCGACTTGCTGCTCGACGATTTAGTGTCGTCTTTGGTGTCGTCTTTGGTGTCCGAAGACTTGGAGGTGGGCAGATCGTCCGTCGTAGGTGTGGTCGTGTCGTCGGGCGTACCAGCATCCGTCGTCGAGTCGGGCGTAGAGGCCAAGGGATCGATGGGCTGATCCGTAGGGCCGTCCTTGGAATCCTTGGAACCGTAGTTGATCGATGGATCGGTCGCGCCCGACTTGGTGCCCTTGTCAATCGCCGCGCCAGTGTCCAGCGCGGCAGTGGTATCGGTACCGTTGGAGAGGTTCATCTTTTGAACCAGAACCTTGGTGTAGTCCAAGAAGATCCTAACGAGAGCGAAATCGATGAATCGCACAAACAAGGCGGTGGAACGATCAGCTCCATCTGTGGTTCTGGCAAAAAAGCACGCGTGCAGCAGTGGCGCCGCCAACTCACTCCTCTTCGCCCTTGGTCGGACCGGTACGGGCAATGCACAGCACGGCAGCCTTCTTGTTGGTCTTGCTGTCCAGCTCCTTGTAGTTGTTCTGCGTCCTGTACTTGCCAGTGATCTCGTTGCATCCCATAGCCCAGTCTGCAGCAAACTTGCCGTTCGAAGCATCATCCCCTGGAACGGTAACATCTGCAATAGCGTGGCGAGGCGAGAATGAGCGTGAGTGACAAGGACTCGGTCGGCAGTCACCGCTCATCGAAGCTGACTCACTGACGTAGCCGTCCATGATGCTGTTGATGGGGGCCACCTTTAGCTTGCCGGAATCCTCGCCCGACGCAGTGCTTGGGTCGGCGCCAGCGCCGATGCCCTTCCCTGGCTCGGTAACTTCGACTTTAGAGCTCTCGTCCTTGCCTTTCTTGCTCTTGGTTTTTTCCGCGTTCTGGTCACCCGACTTTACAGTGTCGGCAAGGTCGGGGGAATCAGACGTATCCGACGTGCCAGCGTCGGTAGTCTTGTCGTCAGGCAGGGAAGTGGTGTCGGCCGACTTGGTCTTCTTGCTCTTCTTGGTGGACACGTCATCGTTCGGGAGGTCCAACTTCTTGTCGTCGCCAGAACTACTTGGAAGCTTGGGGTCCGTGAGCGAGTCGGGCTGCGCGGTCTGCGCTGCCACCATAGTAGCGGCGCAAAGGCCGATGGACAAAGCAATGAAAGCGCGAGAGAGCTGCATGGTGAGTGGGGTGCTGTCGGAGCTGTGTGTTGTTGATCAAAGAGACAGGCTGGACTGGCGATAATGGCAGTCAATTGCGGATACAAGGACGTGTTGCGGCGAGTCTCGAGGGGATTGTCGCTGAATCATTGCTCGCTATTATATATTGCTGCATCCATCTCTCTACTGACCGCCGGCCAGGTCGAGGGCCTTCATCTGGTCCACACCTCGGCGCGCGCTTTCTCCTGAGCACTTCCTCTAGCAGAGGATGAACGCTTCGAAACGTGAAGCGAGATGTCTAGGGAAACGACCGACGGGTCACATGTGCCCCCATCCCAGTGGCACGAGGTACGGCAACTTGCCCTGCAATGTTCCTCTTTTCGCGACGGACGGCCCGCATCTGGCCGACCAATGCGCACAGGGACGCGATCTATTCACCGCCGGTCCCGCACTGCCAGGCTGTCGAGATGAGCGCCCAACGAAGGTCAACTCATTGGGTGCCTTGATCTTACCTGGAGGTCGGATGTCGCACGTACGATACATTGCATGTCGCTCTACTTTTCAAAGGACGAAGCGAGATCAGCCGTGCTTGAGCGCTAAAGCTGACTGTTGAACTTTCAGGCACGGCTCGCGCTGGGGGTGGATGTACCCCGAGTGGAGCGTGACTGGATCTTGACAGCTGCGACTGCTGTCACAAGACGAGAGGCGTCAACGATCGAACATGTCAGCGGCAATGTAGACACCGCGAGCGTCACTCAATCGCATGCGATGGACGCACAATCGCGAAAGCCAGCTCATGCAGGTACACACAACGCTCGCAACGAACATCTAGACAGAGGCGTCCGCAATGACCAGCGTCCCAATCGACGCTCGTGCCTTGCTTTCGGCGATTCAAGTTCACTCCGATCTCAAAGCGCCCCGCCGTTACCTGTCCGTTCTGAGATGCAACAACGTCCTTTGAGGTGCCTGATCAACCACACACCCACAAGCTTCCTCCCAGACTCTCTTCATGGCATCCCCTCCAAAATCTTTCTTTTCCCCTTGATCAGCCTCGAAAGTCTAGCCTCAGCAACGACTTGCTCCTACCAGCCTCGCCTGCTCGGTCAAGTCAGCTTCTGTGATCACATCCCCCTACCTTGATCTGTGTAGCACTCCATATAGCACGAGCCGCGGCTTGCTCACACGCCGGTCGCAGCACGCCGCTTGACGATGCATCGGAAGCGGGCCGTAGACATGTTCAGCAACATCCGAGCGGTCCATAGAACCGTTCGCGATATGCAGTCCCTGCACCCATCATCCAGCATCTAGCGTGGAGCGTCGCTGTGACCTCGTCGATGGCGGCGGGTCGCAGGACCTCATCTGTGACGAGTCGCATCTGCTCTTGTGTCGGCAAAGCATTCCGACCAACGTGGCATGTTGACTGGACCAATCATAGGCGTCTCTGAGTGACCGAGCAGCCGAGCAGGCCTACGTTGCCTGCTTGCTGTCGCTGAGGCCGACGACGCGCAAGCAGGCCGTCTGACTGGGCGCAACCAGCGCAAGTACCCGTCTTCTGTTCACACGCACACACACCAAACGCTGTAGTACAAGGGATCGAATTGCGTCACGACGAAGAGGAACAAGAGCGGGCGAGTCGACAAAGTCGTGCTCAAGTCTGGTCGGTACGATCCACATCGTTGGCTCTCCTCGTTTGCAGAGCAAGCCTAGTGGTCGCTCAGAGGCAAGTGAGAGAGAGAAGATAGATGTTGGTTTTGGGGATTTTTGTCGAGCGCGAGAACCGGCGCATTGCATAGTGTCAACGAAGAGCTGATGCTTGATTGTAGAATGCATGTATGTGTGACTGTGCGCGATGAGGACACGGTCTATTGGGCGTAGAGTTGATGAGGGCCGAACAAAAGATGACGCGGGACAAGGCATGACGAAGGCGGCGCGGGACGATGCGCAACGACGCGCCTACTTCTGCTCGGTCTCCTGCTCCACCGCAGTGATGGCGGACCTCTTCTCCGCCAATCTGTTGGCACGGCGCTCGCGCATCGTCTTGTTGCGAACACGACGAGCCTCCATCTGGTCCGCGAGGTGCTTGGCACGAGTGGCCTCTGCCTTGGCCTTGTGAATGTGCTCCATCAACACGCGTTTGTTCTTGAAGACGTTACCCTTGCTCTTCATGTAGAGCTCGTGGTACCTGCATCGAGTCCAGGCGACAAAAGGTCAGTCTCGCAAGTTTCGAAAGTCTCGCGATCGACCGTTTCGGATGCGTCGCCACTTCAATCCTCTCGTCCACTCACAAGTGCTTGTCAATCTTGCCAGACTCTCTGTACTTGCGCAACAGTCTGCGGAGGACACGTTGGCGGCGCATCCACATGACCTTGGTTGGCATACGAGCCTCGGCCGTACCCTTGCGCTTACCGGTGCCAGTGTGACGACCGAGACGCTTGGCAGCGTGAGCATCGCGCGTTCTAGCGCGAGATTGACCAACAACGGGCTTGCGAATGATTTGACCATCCTTGATCAGCTTGCGAATGTTGGCACGCGAGTTGGCATTGGCAATGTCGGATTGCTCGGCCGGGTCCAGCCAGATCTTGCGCTTTCCGACACCGAGAACGGACGCCGCGAGGCGCTTTTGAGAACGAAGGTTGACCATCTTGAGCTGCGAAGAGGGAGGCAGGGAAATGAGGAGCAAGGGGTAAGCTTTGTGACAGAGGCAGCTTGCTTTTTGTATGCGCTTGTTTGCGTGCAAGACGACAGCATATCCCGTAAGACTGCGACCAGACTCGATGCTCAGCCGTGCCAGCCCATGCTGCTCGAGTCACGATCGAGTCATCGAGGCCAGCGAGAGGTTCACCGACGCCACCAATCATCCGACTGGGCTGCGTCCGCATCCATCTAGCCTTGTCGACGCCTTGGCCAACTGCGATGGGTAAGCGCAAGTAGTGCGGGACTTCCGCCGATCTGAGAATTGATATTCGCCTAGCCCTGCTCCAGAGCCTGCAGAGAGGCAGGGGCCGTACCAGCCCTCGGACAGACGCCCCTGCGTCGTCGTTGCTGAAGCAGGCTCAGTGGGTCTCCTCCTGCACCAGCACGTTGTCACCCATCAGGGCCCAGTAAGGGTGCGAATACTGCTCTCCACAGATCCGTCTCCTCTCGAGCTGCTCCTCCCCAAGCCCCACCGGTCCGACGAGGCAAGCTGGGCACAAGTCGGCCTTACAACAGCCATTGATCTGCGGCAGTATCTGCTTTCCAAGGTTGCGGAAAGAGTATAGGGGATACTTACGAGTCTGTGAGTGGTGTGTCGAGAGGGTGTGGTTGGTGGTGATCAGGCAGTAAAAACCGGGGGCGATTGATCAACTCAAGGCGACCAAAGCCTGGGCGCGCGCACACCACGCACACGCACCGCAGAGATCTGACTGTAGCAGGCGCCGCCCGCCAGTCACCGAGACTCGCAGCCAAACCTGAGGGTGCGCCAATTGCGCGCAAAGGTAATGAGGCATTCGAGCAGTGTGCCGATGCGGCTTACGCGCGCGCGCGGGCGCACGCAAGCATGGCGCTGAATCGTGATGCCCGCGACCGCGCGCGCGGGCTCTGGAGCAGCTGCGGTCACCAATGCAACTTTTTCTCGTGCGTGTCGTCGGCGGCATGCCATCTAGCGCCGAATTTGCCACGTGGTCAAGTCACACCCAGCCAACTTTCCTCGAGCACGCGTCCCCCCTTGACCACCCATGCACGCATCTTACGAGAGGAATATGGGATCCTGCCGCTCTGGCAGTGCTGGACTGCTTCTCGACTCCAGCAACACACCTCGACGAAGCTTTTCAGCCTTTTCAACTTCCCAACACTAGCTAATATGTGAGCATCCCGATAGCGCGCAGGTCGAGTGCAATGGGCACAGAGCAGTCCGCGTCAGGCTGGAACGATGAGGAGCTCGAGACGGGTGACTTGAATCGCAAAGGCAAGGGTGGCCACCACATTGCGAAGCCGTTCGGTCTCGATGAATGACGCACGCAGCGGAAGCAGGTGGCGGCCAATGGGGATGCTGCTAGCCTCACATCCATCTCGCCAGTCTCTCCTGGCAAAGGCAAAGATCAGAGGTCCGGCTCAGGTCAGGACTGCAGCTTCACGACCCAACAAAGCATACTCAGCGATGATGTAGGGCGGAAGGCAATTCGAGCAGATCGATGACCGAATCACTTGACTTTCGAGTCGCATCGTGCTGACCGCCGCTGCTTCGCCTCTTTGTCCCTGCAGCAGTCAAGATGGCTCACAAGGACGTGTGGTTCACCCACCCTCGCAACAACTCCAAGGGAGGTCGTCAATGCCGAGTTTGCGGTAACAATGGCGGTATCATCCGCAAGTACGGTGAGTCTCGGACGAGGCAACTACAAGTGCATCGCGTTGGCATGCTTGAGCTCACACTCGTACTGCTGGGGGCTCCCTTGTCAACCGCGCAGGTTTGGACATTTGCCGTCAGTGCTTCCGCGAGAAGGCAGATGCCATCGGATTCGTCAAGGTGAGTCGCTTCTGTCAAGTGTTGCACCTCAAACATCATGCTCAGACGGCGAGACGAGAGGAGCGCGAATCGAGGAATGTTGATAGCATCGTCAATCTTCGCGTTCGAAGGACTGCGCCTTGCCGGCCCCCAAGCTCATCGTCGAACTTTCTACTTGCCCCCTGTCTCGCTCCGCAGCACCGCTAAGCCACTTGGACTGAAGTCCTGCAATCGACGATGCTGCCACGTTGATTGCTCGAAAGGGGACGCTGTCAAGGCCCAAAAGTTCATTCATGTACACCAAACCATATGACGACCCATGACCCGCTCCAAGGTCTCATCAATCTCATTCACGCATTTCGAGCTCGACCTCGTGTGTGCCATCGCGGGGAAAGACGCAGCCTGCTGGAATTTGGAGTCACCGGGGTGGTAGACGCGCATGCGCACTAAGCTTGTTTGGTCTGATCTAGTTGTCGCTTCTGCTGCGCAGGGCTCTTCGCGAAAGAGCACCGAAAGACGAGATGAATCGTGAATGACGGTGACGGGGCTGCAGCACTGATGACATGCTCGACCTTCATCGAGTGCATGGCTAACCAGATCTCGATCAGCCTAATTCGGCGAATACGACCATCGATGTGGTTGCTCGAGAGCGAGAGCGCGCACATTCGCAGCACAGAGGCGCAGTATTTGAAACCATTTCTGGAGAGTGAGATGGCCGTCGCAGCGCTTGTGGCTGACGCAGACACAAAATGGTAGTGTTCGTTCAGCCTGTCAATGGGTTCCAAGCGATCAAGCCTGCCTGACTCTGTGCATCTTCTGGAGCGCAAGTATCAAAAGAATGTCCATCTAGACTTGCCAGTCATGGCGTTGATGCGCAACGAATGCATTGCTGCAGCTCTCCGCTAGTGAGTTGGCGCTTCAGACGAGTGCACATCAACATCCAGCTACTCCCAAGAGCGCCAAGATTGTGGTACGAGACTAATGGATTGCATGATGAGAAGCGTGTGAGCTTGATTGCGTGTGATGCATCCGTTCTTCTCGTCTGCGATGAAGCAGGAGCAAGAGCACAGGATGTCGAGGGGATGTGTTACATGGCTCGAGAGAGCTGTGACGAGATGGTACGTCTTGCTTCTGGAGGCCCTTTTGATACGACGAAACGTGACAAGCTAGACAATCATGGCGAGCATACAACCTGTCCGAGACGTTTATTGCTGTGGCAAGAAAGGTAGAACGATCAGCGACAATCTTTGTGCGAAAGTGAGGGGCCCAAACTCACGCCTTGAGCGTTGGCACGACGCTTGCCACCGGGTCCAACGACGACGTTGACGAATCGGCTGTAGTGCGGTATGAGAAATGATCTCGTGAGTGATCGGAGCGGTCACGACTCGTCGTTCTCGTCATGCTGGTCTCCACGACAAGCGCTCATCTGCAGCATCATCCCATCTCAGACCTGTCCGAACTTGATCTCTCAGATGCGAGCACTTACCGGTTGTACAGGTTTCGCTTGTTAGCGCGACCCTTGGGCTGCTTGGGCTTCTCCTGCTTCTCGACCTTGGGAGTCTGAGACTTGACCTTTCCGGCACGAGCCAATGATCCGTGAACCTTTCCCATTTTGCAAGTTGTACTACTCCTCGAAAGTGTGTTGTGCTGGGTGTAAGTTGGACTGAGATGCAGAAAAAGGTCAATTGCATGTCAGTACTTGCTTGCTAGAAAGCGATCATGCTCGCGCATCCTGTTTGCAGATACGGAGCGCGCCCGAGTACGGTAGCGGCAGAGCAGGCGGACGGATGGACGTCGGTAAGGCAGAGGCCACCGTTGACCGCAACTGAGCCAGAGTCATTGACGACGCGATCTCAGCCCTGGTCGGTACAGCGCACGGCTGAGCGACGACCTCGCTGCTTGCCTCTGCACCAACCCCTTTGCAAGGTTTGCCCACTTTTGGCGCTGCGACTCCCCAGCATCGCCGCCCTTCAAGTGCAAGCTGACCCCGAGCGATGAGCCCATCTCGCCACCCGATTTCCCGTCCAGCACCTCTCGCCTCCACGTCCTATGTTTCCTAGTCCAACGTTCCAGATGCCGGACAGTCATCATCTCCGAGTCAAGACATTGCGTACTGACCTGCTGAAGGAGTCGCTTGTCAAATTGTCGAGCGTGGTGGTGCGAGAAAGGTGGGGGTTGCCGGAGGTCGCGCGTCAGAGAGCGATGGAGCCAGCCGCCAACAGATTTCAAGTCTGCGACAACGTGCAGCCCAGCTGTGCGTCCGCCTGTCCGGTCGCCCGCTCGCGCGCCGTGCAAGGCTAGGCTGAGCTGAGCTGACGCTGCATCTGATGGTGCGCGGTGCCAGAGCCTGGCACGCCTTTTCTGCAGGTGCAGGCGCTCCACGTGGCGATATCGCGCATTAACAAAACTTCCATCAGCGGGCGCGGCGGTAGACGCAATTTGTAATGCTCGACCGCAGCAGCGATTCAACTTCAATTGTTCTGACGAGCAATTGCGCAGGGGGCGGCGCGGCTTGCGCGCTGCACAAGGCAGGCGTGCAGGTGGACTTGAACTTTGGACTTTCTGGCGTGTGCGATGAATCGTGCTGTCATCGCCATTGCTCGCTGTCCTCCACGATCTCTTTACCAACAACCGCCAACAGCCTTCTAACACGTCGTCAACAACCGCAACTTCATCAAAGTGAGCATCAGCATTCCCTACGTCTTTGCATGGGAGGGAATGTAGTGCGAGGACTCGGCGGGGTGGTGCGGAGACTGGTAGCGGTCAGCGGGGGCTATGGTGCTCTGGACAGATCGTTTAGTATTTTTGAGTGGACGAGGGGTAAAAAGGCAGATGGGCACAGCGCTAGAAGTTGAGCTTGTGGCTAAGGGTGGTTACGGAAGGTGGCCTGTTTGGAACGCTTCCTCGAACATGCGTGCGGGCTCGTCGCGAGGGAGTGCCGCTTATGGGCAAGTCCAACAGTCTTTCGAATAGCTGCCTGGCGGCAAGCATTCCTGCACTTTTATGCGCAACTCCACCCACCCTCGTCCAGCGTTCCAGCATGCTGACCCGAACTCACACGTCACGTTCGCACAGATGGTCGAGCGTCTTACTCTGCGCAAGCGCACTCCTTACAACACCAAGTCTAACCGTAGACGCGTGATCAAGACTCCCGGAGGAAAGTTGCGCTACCTGCACGTCAAGAAGCTGCCAACTTCTCCCAAATGCGGTGATTGCCACACTGCTCTGGCCGGTGTCAAGGCTTTGAGACCTAGAGAGTACGCTACCGTCTCGAAGACCAACAAGACTGTTCAGCGCGCTTACGGTGGTTCCAGATGCGCCAACTGCGTTCGCACCAGGTGAGCGTCTGCAAGAGGAGCAGGGAGGGGGAGGTGTTCGAGGCTGGATAGATCGCAGCATGCGCATCGCACGTTAGGTCGCGCACAAGCCGCAAGCAAGATGCTGATCGATGATCTTTTCCACCTGACGCGCAGGATCATCCGAGCATTCCTGGTCGAGGAGGCCAAGGTGGTGAAGCTCGTCGTCAAGGCAGCCGCCAGCAAGAAGTAAACGGGGTGTACGGCCCAACCATCTCCGCATTTCGAAGCACATCACCGACCCATCCTCGTTCGCTCATGCAGTTCAGCTACGACCTTATGCGTGCCTGAAAGGTACACCATACGTCCGCACACAAACGCACACCGGTGCGGCTTGTCACAAGCGCAATCGCGTGAAAAAGCTTCATCCGAATATTGTCACTATCCTCGACGTGTCAATCTGTACAACCCCAAACCGTTTTCGAGACTGAAGCCTGATGAGATCGCGAGCAGGAAGAGGTGACGCAGCGAGCCTGTTCAATCTGGCGTCGCTAATCCTCGGGGCCAGAGGCGGGTTGAGATGTTGGCTGCGAGCGCTGCGACGCTAGCCGAGCAGTCATGAAGCGTGCCCACAAGCAATTCGATCGTGACCCGCGAATGAAGCATCGCGAATGAGCTATCACAATTGAAGTGGTACGGGCGGCGCCAGCGATATGACAGACGCACACCAGTTCGCATGCGCCTTGCGCGCTCCTATCGCGAGTACTGCGCAACAGGCACCTTCGAAACTACACTCGATCATGTGATTGGGCTGAGCGCCCCATGCTGCTTGATTGCATATGTGGGTCGATTCGTGTTTGGTACAAGAACCACGGCCCAGCTTGATCGGCGGGAGTGTGACGAGCAAGTCTGGATCGGGTGGACAGCGAACAAGGAAAGAGCCAAGCCAAGCGAGATGTGTGGCGCAAAGGCCGCGGGACCCAAGTCGCTCGTTTAGAAGGAGATGGCAGCGTTCTTCGACTTCTTTTCTCCGCCGAGCTCGAAGCTGAAGCAAGGCATGAATGGGGAGAATGGGTCGGCATGGATGTCTAGCATGAAGCGCTACGCGAGCAGGCGTGACTTACTGCTTGCAACGCTTCAAGGCGACGTGAGATCTGTACTTGCATGCGGTGCACTCGAGACGCAGCACGACCTTCTTGGTAGCTGTGAGTCGGAGAATGGCGCAAATCCGTCAACTTTTCATGGCCTCGCTCAGATCGCATTGAGAAGAATTGTTTGCTCGCGTCGACTGCAAGCGGCTAGCGCTGGCGCTCCATCTCAAGCTGCGGCGCGAGGCAACTGGGCATAGACCATCCCTTCGGCTCGAGTAGGACTTTCGCTCATGCGCAGAGCAACAAGCACCTCTCACTTCCGATGGACACGCGCAACGGCATGTGTTTGTCTCCAAAAGCTAAACGCCGGGCGTCGACCAAATGCCTCGCCTCCATCTCGAGCCTGTTGCTGTGACCTCGTTCCCGCCTATTACGCCACGCCCGTCTAGCGACTCTCGCATCACCCGACACCAGCTACCATTGCGCTGCAGCGACGGTCTCCCATGAACTCTGCCGCACTGTTCCGGTCTCAAAGCTACTCACTCTTTGCCTTCTTGTGGAAGACGGGCTTGGTCTGACCACCGTAACCCTTTTGCTTGGCATCGTAACGACGCTTTCCCTGAGCGTACAAGGACGCCTTTCCGGTCTTGTACTGGGTCACCTTGTGAGGGCTATCTCGATCGAAATGTCGCAATGAACGATGCAGCAAGAGGGAGCAAAGTTCGGGAATTGATCAGCATCCTGCTTTGCCACCTTGTCCTAACTCGTGCTGCTCGTGCGCTCGGTCCCGAGCGTTGTTCGACACTCCTCATCTCAGCCATCCGCCTGTGCCACTTCACTTGCTCAACGTGACTGCCTCTTGCTCAAAGCTCCCTCGTGCCCTTTCCTTCCTTTACCCTCCCATTGCTTGTCTGCTCTCCTCCTTCCCTTTCCAATCTCTCCCTTCACGCTACCTGAACGACACTCACGTGTGCTTCTTGCAAGGCTTACCCTTGCAGTAAGTTCTACGAGTCTTGGGAACGTTGACCATCTTGTCCTATTCTTGACGAAGGAGTTGAATGCTGTTGGGTAGTGGTAGAGGACAAAGCGCTATTCGTTGCGATGCTGGGTGAGTCGAGGCCGCACCTCTGATCCAAGCACAAGTAAGTCGACTCGACTGCGACTTTCTGCCCCAAGCCGCGTCTGCTGCACGAAATTCGAGATGGATCCTCGGACGTTGCATCAGCGCAGCGCAGCTCTGTCTCAAGCTGCGGCCTGCTTCTGCGTGCGGACGATCCGCTCCTCATGTCGGCGCGGGCGCGCGCCGCGCGCGCGCTAACCCTCGTCCACGTGGCGTGTCGAAGATCGTGCATGCACGCGCTCCACCGCGCCAGGTACTTCGCCCTTGACGTGAACGAATCTCACCTACATTTGCCTCTTCACCAACCACCTCAGACTCAGGATCCGCTCGTCACCGGCCCCAACACTTTCCATCAAGAACAAAGTTCCTATTCGCTCGCGAATTGAACAATCAACTGACCCTCTTCAACCCGAGCATCGTTCAAGAGTGAGTAGGAGCGAGGAATGCAAGACGAAGAGCTTGGCAATGAGAAGTGGCACCGCAGCGGAGGGTTGAGAATTGCAACCTGCTCGGTGATAGACGGTGGTCGAGACATTGGTGGAGGAAGGTGGCGGGCGCTATGAGCATGTCGTGCAGGTTCGCAAGTCTAATGTTCAGGGCAGCGCCGCGATGAGCAGGTTAACCTCGGAGAGGCCGTGATGCAGCAGCATGCTCCCGCGAATGGGTAGCGGCGAGACTGACGCTGTCGATGTGCGCATATCATCCCCTCCCCTTAGTGATCATTCCCAAGGAGAACCGCCGAGCCATCTACTCTGCTCTCTTCAAGGAGGGTGTTCTTGTAGCTCCCAAGAACTTCGAGATTGCTCATCCGGAGCTCGAGGATGTTCCCAACCTCCAAGTGATCAAGGCTTGCCAAAGCCTCACTTCTCGAGGCTACGTCCACACTCAATTCAGCTGGCAATGGTACTTTTACACTCTGACAAACGAGGTGAGTTGGCGGATTGTCTGCTCGTCTTGCCACGTCGCAGCGTAGCGGAGGCTCGGATGCGAATAGCTTACCTGGATCTGGGTATTTTCCCGGCTCGACAGGGTCTGGAGTACCTGCGCGAGTACCTTCATCTCCCAGCTGAGATTGTTCCCGCAACGCACAAGCGTCCTGCTCGTCCCTCTCGTCCCTTGGGAGGTGCAGGTGGTGCCCGCGATGGCGCTTACCGTCCTCCT
This sequence comes from Ceraceosorus guamensis, assembly GCF_003144195.1. Taxonomy (NCBI): domain Eukaryota; kingdom Fungi; phylum Basidiomycota; class Exobasidiomycetes; order Ceraceosorales; family Ceraceosoraceae; genus Ceraceosorus; species Ceraceosorus guamensis. The sequence continues at coordinate 15,444 of NW_020290089.1, read as the reverse complement.
CGCGGCGACCGCGACGGTGGAGACCGCGAGTACCGCAAGAAGGAGTCTGCCGCTCCCGGCGACTACCAACCTCGTTTCGGAGGCGTTGGTCGTGGAGCCGGTGCACCCGCTTCTTAAAGCAGCCTCTAACGCGATAGTAGAAAGACGCTACGCTAGTACCAGGCGGACTAGCATCGCGGCGAAATCGAAAAGGGGAGAATGGGACGCGCTAATGGAGCTTCGAAGCATCGTCTGTGATGAGCATCGGATTCTCGAGCGTCGGGCAGGCGCCCTTAGTCTTTTCTCTCTTACACACCATACTTGTACCTTTCACATCATGCACCCTACACCACCATGTCCCCCCTTCTCCGAGGCTCGAGGCTCGTGCGCCCGCAGCAGCGCTTCCCTCTGACTCCCCCTTTCGTGTTCTCACTGCCATCGCTGCGCGTTTGAGCGTGCAATGACAATGCTGTGTAGAACAATGTGGTCTCGGCGTGATGTGGCTGTCTCGACTAGCCTCAGCCTCGAAGAAGTCCCCCATTCTGCTGGCCGATAGGGTGCACTTTGACATGGCTAGATGCACAGTTGTTTAGGGCCATGATACACTGCACGTACTCATCAAGAACGACACACCGTGCAACGAAGGCGAGCACATTTGCAAAGGCAAAAAAAAGCAGCTGGCATTCATCGTCAGAAGATCTGACCAAGCACCCGATTGAGCGCGTCGTCGGGCACGGACGACTGTTTGGTGCGCTTGATGAGCCTCTTCGAGTCGGAATTCAGATCCATCTTTGCCTGCTTGTCCCTCACATCCGAACTCAAAGCTCCGCGCTGTCTAAAAGTGTGCATCCTCTCGTTTTCCATTCGCTTCTTGCTGCCAGATGCGTCGGGGTCCTTGGCCGAGCCGGTGAGGGACTCGATTGCAGAGGCGGAGGCGGAGGCGGAGGCGGAGGCGGAAGCTCGACGCGCTTCGAGCCGCTCCAATTTGGACCTTTGCACGCGAGCCCTCTCGACCTTTTTGAGATAGTCACGTTGCTCCGTTGCGGATTGAGAAAGCTCAGCTTGCAAGCGAGATTTGTGAGATGCTCTTTCGTTTGCTGAGAGAGTGGATGGGGAAAGGCAAAGCGTAAGCATTGTACAGGAGGGGTAGATGGACGGCTACCATAGTCGCATGTAGCATTCGATTCCATGGCGTCGATTCTTGAGCACCGCACCGATCCTCGACAGCGCACACACACACACACACACTCACCCAACTGTTCGCTCAACCTGTTCCACTTGAAGCCGGGCAAGTAGCGCATAGTCCAAACCTCGTCTCTCCATCTTCGCTTGCTATGACCCAACCCGCCCTTTTTTGCGCCACCTCCACCTCCTCCAAAACAGCTTCCCATCGCCACGCCGATAGGTTGAGCGTTGAGCAACTCCGCCGTACCCCTAGCCACTCTCTTGTCCTCGAATTCCACCCATCCTTCCGTGTAGTTGGCCGACACGTGTTTCTTCTTCTTCTTCTTGTCCCTTGGCCCCTGATTTGACCCCTTCGCTTGAGCACCCGCACTGCCATCTTGAAGAAAGAGGCGAGAAACGTCGCCGAATTGAGAGAGCAAGTGACGCACTTTGGACGGTGTCATGCCTCGAGGAACGCGCGAGATGTAGATCAAGCCTTTACGCTTCTCTTTGGCCTCGTACGCCTCTAGCTCGGCCCGAGTCAAAGGCTTGACCGTGCGGGAGATGACCGGATCTTCTTGAACACCATCTTCCTGCTCTTCTGCCGAGTCTGCATCCGCTCCATCATCATCATCATCATCATCATCATCCCCCTCCTCCTCTTCCGCGCGTGGTGAGGCTGCAATGGCTCGTGATGAAGACTCTGGCGATGGCGCTTCGCTAATCAACATGTTCCTCTTGCGCTTCTTTGGGGCTGCAGCGGCGGTATTTGGAGATCCAGCTGCTCCCTCCCACGCGCTGATGTCGAAGCGCGAATCCTTGGCCATGCTGCTCAAGTTGGGCATTGCCAACCTTGCGTCTCTGAGCCTAAATCTGCCGTGGGGAAGTGGGGACGATGTATTGCTTGGGGATGTCAATCAAGCACCTAGCCTTAGCTGCCTTGGGAGACTGCGCACAGGCTCGCTGTTCGACTCTTGTTATGGAGGCGTGCAGAGAGAGAGAGAGAGAGAGAGAGAGAGAGAGAGAGAGAGAGAGAGAGAGAGAGAGAGAGATGGTGGAGGCAAGCTCGGCTGAAACGAGGTCAGAGGAAGCGCCTCGCTGCAAAGGTCGCGCTCGCGCCGATGTGAATCTTGAAATCTCGAAATCCCCAACTTTTTGAACCTGGCGCGATTTCTCGTACGAAAGGTCTTGTCGCGCATTAGTGCGCACACAATCCACAGAGTCCCTATATTCGGAACCCGCGCATACTTTATTCGGATCATACGGCTCTCATGACCGTACTAGATTTTGAGCGATACGGCTGTGCAAGCCGTGCAAGGTTTTGTAATCAACGCGCGCAAGGATGCCTATAATGGAGATACATTTCATAAGCCCCAATTACAAATGCACGTGAGCCATTACAAGTGCACCTCTCAATTTGGTTACAAAATGTTGGAAGTCTAATTTGAATTTTTAAATGCTCTGATTACAAACTCACGCCGCAAGCAAAGGGCGATTACAGCGCACAGCACACAGAACAAGAGCTTGGCCTGCGTACGGCTTTGGGAGCCGTATGGTTGAGATTGATACGGCCATGCAAGCCGTACACAGCTCCACTGCTATACAGCTCACAGAGCTGTATCAATTTTGACCCCTTTGGTACGGCGCTAGCAGCCGTGTTCCTTGACTGCGGTACGGCCCTGGTGGCCGTACGATCCGAATAAAGTTTCACCTGGTTCCGAATATAGGGACTCCAATCCACACGCTCGCGATTGCACCAGCGAGCGCGCGCGCACGCAAGCGCGCAACCTCATGCAGATCGGTCGCCTTGGAGTTTTGCGATTCACAAATTGGTCACGCATCAGTGTTGAGTGTTGAGTGTTGAGTTTTCAGGAGTCTGGGCGGTTAGACGTCGAGTCACAGCACGTGACTCTGAGTCGTTGACTGCTTGCTGCTGTGGCACAGAGTTGGGCCAGCATTCGTGATTCGTGATTCGCAAGTGAGTTGCGAGTCGCGAGTCGCGACGAGTGCATGAGAGGCGGAGCACAGCCTCGCCCGGGGATAAGACATAGCCGCGCGCAGGTCCTCCGCCTGATGTATAGCTTGAGTTGCCTCTCACGTCTCATGTGTCTACTCATGCATGAGGAATATAGGTGCTACAGTACACCTCGCAGAACCCGGCAGGTTTGCATCACGCGTACGATCACAGCAAAGGTACCATATGCTCCCATCAAAATCCACCTCCAGGCCGCGCGCGCGCGCGTACTTCGAGCGCACGCACGCTCGTCGCCTTGCCCTCGCGTCAAATCTGAATCGAAAATGGTGCCTGCATGCATTCATTCGCCCATGCATGGCACTCGCGCGACGATAGAACACAGCTCGAGATGTGGTGCTGTGCGACTGCTGCGGGTGTGCGTCGCCCCGTCAGCAGCAGCCGTCAACTCTTGCTCGAGACGTCAATCAGGCGCGCGCAACCACATGTTGTTGCATTTTGAGCATGCATGCGGTGCATGGTGCATGGTGCATGGGAGGACTCACGACTCACGGTCCGGAGCGCAGATCGCCACAACTGCCGAGGTGCCTAGCTGCCTTGTATATAGGCGCATGCTCAGCTGGGCGATGCGAGGCGCGGACCGAGCTCAGCGCGCAATTGACCATGCATCAATGCAAGCAATAAAGCAGCATCAGCAGCAGCAGCAGCAGCGCTGGTCGAGTTTGCCGCGGCGTGATTCGTGATGCATGGATGTGCTGCGCCGGACGCGAGAGTTTCGCAATAAGGTGAAGGGCGAGTCACTCGTCACTCGTCACTCGTCACGTCACTCGTCACTCACACTGGCGCATGGCCGCACCCGCGTGCGTGCAAGCTTGCATCCTCGACCCTTGAGCCTGCTGTTGCATGGGTGCCGCATGGCTGACTCCTGATCACTGTGACTACCACCCTCCCCATCCATTTGTGACTGTCACGATGGGCACAGTCGTCTTTTGATTCCGCTCAATCCTTCATCCCATCTCCTCCTACTCTCGACTCCATCTCATCCTCTGCTTGACCCATCTGGTGTAGAGCGAGCGAGCGAGCGAGTCAGCGAGCGCCAAACCTGCGCACTGCTCACACCACCTCTCAGCGCCTCCATTTGGGCCAACAAATCTCATTCGAAATTCGAAATCACATTTGCCGACCAACGGTAAGCAATCTGTTCTGAGCGCCTGCGACAGATTGTGATCTCTGCATCGGCACAACGCGCATCACACCGCACCACACACAGCAGCAGCTATAGTGCACAGTACATTCTGCTGCGCCCGCCCTCATTACGCTCGCGCGCAGTCGGTCGGTCAGTCATCCAATCAGACCTCGGATTCGTGCTGAAGCGTTCTTCATCCCTGGCCTCAGCACCTCGAACTCGTCTGGCCTCACTCGATCTTGCTCGCCCATCATCCCTGCCGCATTCTTTCATCCGCTGACTGGCTCTGTCCAGCCTCGGCCACCCCATCCTCCTTCCCCTCCTGCACATCCCGCCACTGGCCGTTCCAGCTACTCTGCTGCTGCTGCTCCAGGCGCACACGCACCACCCTTCCCACAACCCAGGTCTGCTTCGAGCGACCACACTCCCGTCCCTGCCACAGCAGCTCCATCGCCCACTACAATGGTCAACAGCCGCGCCCCGGGTCAGCTGACTCGCAAGGTCAGAATCACAGTGGTGGCTGCTGATGGTCTGTCCAAAAGGGATGTCTTTCGTCTGCCCGACCCGTTCGCCATCGTCACGGTGGATGGAGAACAGACGCACACGACTTCCGTCATCAAAAAGACGTTGAACCCTTACTGGAACGACAGCTTCGATGTCAACGTCAACGACTCTTCCGTCTTGGCTGTTCAGATCTTCGATCAGAAGAAGTTCAAGAAGCGCGACCAGGGCTTCTTGGGTGTCATCAATGTGCCCGTGGCTCAGGTGCTCGACCTCGAACTAGGAGGCAAGGTGCTTCTCACCCGCGACCTCAAGAGATCCAACGACAACCTCGTCGTGCACGGAAAGCTCATCATCGACCTGAACACCAACGTGTCCACTCCCATCGTCAACAACTCCAATGCCGGCGCTGCTCCAAACCTTTTGGTTCCCGATACCAACGCCAATGCGTCTTCTACATCCCTGGTGCCTTCGGGTCAGACGGGAGCTAATGGTGCACCCAAGCCTCACAACAGTAGCACCGCTGCCAATGCGCCCACCAATGGCGGAGATGCTGGCGCATCGTCGTCTGGATCTCGCCCCTTGGTCGCCGATACCAGCGCCGTATCGTCTCGACGCAGCTCCACCACCGGAACCTCGACAGCTCCATCCGGCGCGATTGCACCGTCCGCAGCTCCTCCACGCAACACTAATCCCGAGGCTCGCAGCGATGAACAAGGCGCTCTGCCACAGGGCTGGGAACGTCGCACCGACCATCTCGGAAGGACTTATTACGTTGATCACAATACCAGATCCACGACGTGGACTCGACCCAGCATGAGCAGCAACGTCAATCAGGCCGCTGCTGCCAACAATGCCGCCGGTGACCGCATGCGCCACTCCAATCGCACGCTCGCCGACGAGATGCTGGGTGTGGATGGAAGCACGGTCAACGCTGCCAGACCTGGTTCGGCGCTCCAGACTGCAGCTGCCGCTCCGCCTTCACCCGGTGCGGCCGCTGCCGCTTCTCCAGCTGCTGGAACCGTCGCTGCAAACACCAACCTGCCAGCTAGCACCACTAGCACGACGGCTGGCACTGGACCTCTGCCAGCTGGATGGGAGCAGCGTCACACGCCCGAAGGAAGACCTTACTTTGTGGATCACAACACGCGCACTACGACCTGGGTCGACCCGCGTCGACAGCAGATTCTTCGCATCATGGGTCCCAACGGCAACAACCTGACGGTTCAGCCTCAGAGCGTCTCGCAGCTGGGACCTCTACCCTCTGGATGGGAGATGCGCCTGACGTCCACTGCCAGAGTCTACTTTGTGGACCACAACACCAAGACGACTACCTGGGACGACCCGCGCTTGCCTTCCAGCTTGGATCAGAACGTGCCGCAGTACAAGCGCGACTTTAGACGCAAGCTCATCTACTTCAGATCTCAACCTGCCCTCCGACCTATTCCGGGTCAGTGCCACATCAAGGTGCGCAGAACGCACATTTTTGAGGACTCTTACGCAGAGATTATGCGCCAGCAGCCCAATGATCTCAAGAAGCGCCTCATGATCAAGTTTGACGGTGAAGAGGGTCTGGATTATGGTGGTCTCTCTAGAGAGTTCTTCTTCTTGCTCAGTCACGAGATGTTCAACCCGTTCTACTGCCTGTTTGAGTACTCTGCGCACGACAACTACACGTTGCAGATCAACCCTCATTCGGGCATCAACCCGGAACACTTGAACTACTTCAAATTCATCGGAAGGGTCCTCGGTCTAGCCATCTTCCACCGCCGCTTTTTGGACGCCTACTTTATCGTCAGCTTCTACAAGATGATCTTGAACAAGAAGATTACGCTGGCGGATCTAGAGAGCGTGGATGCGGACTACCACCGAAGCTTGCAGTGGATGCTCAACAATCCCATCGCGGATGTGGTGGAAGAGACTTTCACGGCGGTGGAGGACAAATTCGGAGAGATGGTGACGGTGGACCTGAAACCTGGAGGCAGCGAGATCGATGTGACGGATGAGAACAAGGCGGAGTACGTCGAGCTGATGACGGAGTGGCGTATTCAAAAGAGGGTGGAGGAGCAGTTCAAAGCCTTTTCCTCTGGCTTTACGGAGCTGATTCCGCAAGATTTGATCAACGTGTTCGACGAGAGGGAGCTGGAACTGCTGATCGGAGGTATGAGCGAGATCGACATTGACGACTGGAAGAGGTACACCGACTACCGCGGCTTTACGGAGCAAGACGAGGTGGTGCAGTGGTTCTGGAAGTGCGTCAAGGCTTGGCCTGCAGAGCGCAAATCGAGGTTGCTGCAATTCGCGACGGGAACGAGCAGGATTCCGGTCAATGGATTCAAGGACCTGCAAGGCAGCGACGGGCCTCGACGCTTCACGATCGAAAAGAGCGGAGAGATTACGCAGCTGCCCAAGAGCCACACGTGCTTCAACAGGATCGATTTGCCGCCTTATCAGAGCGAGAAGCAGCTCGAGGATAAATTGGTCCTTGCGGTGGAGGAGGGTCTTGGATTTGGAAACGAGTAGAGAGGGGGCCGGCGACGGAAAATGCGCCCTCTTTTGTTCGGAAGTTTTTTTTTCCTCATCCTTGCCCATCGCTTGTCCCCCCCACCCCCATCAATTCTGCTGCTCATCACGCCACCCCGACCAAGCGCACCGAATCGCCCACTGATGTTATGAAAATTTTCTTGCTCGAAGCATCGTATCTTACACACCCCAACCCATCACCCAACACTTTGGGCTATACGATCCCCTCGACTTGGCAATCCGGCTTGCTCCCGCCCCCGCTCCTCCTCACCACCACCACCACCACCACCACACGTCTTTCGCGCCCGTCTTGTCTTGAACGATCATGATCAGAGGTACTGAATCACTACACACAGAGAAGATCGACTTTTGAATGCCTGATGATTCGGTGCGCGTGCCAGGGCACGGGCTTTTGATCTGATTGCAAGTGTGAGTGTGGAATGAGACGAGGGAGTGGAGAGATGAGCTTCAGGACGATTGGCACGGTGAGTGCAATCAGAATGTGTGCGAGAGTTGGTGCGAGCGAGTGCCTTTTGGAGTCGTCGAGGCGGTTTCTGTGCTGCGTCGCTTGGGGGTGTGCGGCAGGAAGGCGGTGAGCGGTGGGTGTGTATGCGTGCGTGAGTCGAGCGGGAGTCGAGAGTCGAGAGTCAAGTCACAGTTGTGCGCGTTGATTCACCGCGATTGGATGTCCGTGCGTGCGTGCTTGCGTGCGTGCGTGCTGTCTGTCGCTGGAGATCCAGGGCAGCGCTGCGCTGCGACTTTTAGGTGCGGCGCTAGTCACCGTCGTGAATCGTGAATGATGGGAGACTCTGACTGTCTGTGCAATGAACGCATCGATCGCTCTTCCCACCCTCACCGTGCACTCGCTCGATCCCTCGCCCACTCAGACACTGGCTAGACGGACGACTCGTGCGCCATCTCCACTCACTCACTCACTTCCCCTCGTTCGAGATCAAGATCACCTCTTACTCGAACACACCCACCTTCGAATGGGCGCTGCCGCTCGAATGGAATGGCGCAAGCAAGGACGGCGGCCCATAGAACGCAGTCCAGAGCACAAATGAGCGCTGGAGCAGGAACAGCGACGGGCACGGGCACGGGCACGGGCACCGATCCCAGACCATCTCCCTCATCCTCCGACAACACTTCGCTCGAAGCTTTTCTTCAGTCTCTTGTTCCACCTTTCACCAACTCCAACTCTGGTACAAGTCCTACCGCTCTGCCTTACTCGGCACAACTAACGCTGCTGGAATCTCACGTGCAGAGATTGAGGTCCGACTTGGCGCGGGGTGTGGTGGAGAATGAAGAGAGCATGAAGAAGGACTTGAATAGGTTGCAAGCTGTGCTCGAGAAAGTCGACGGGCTCACATTGAGGGTGCAAAGAGCTTGCGAAGTGAAAGATCGGGTGAGCGGGTGCCCAATTGCTTTTGTGGGCTCGCAGCTCAAGCTTGTGCCTGACTCACCCGCTCGATCACATCGTCGTGCTCAGGGAGCACCAAGTGCGATTCAGAGGAATTACGAACGAGCAAAAGGCGATCTGGTGCGCAACAGGGCACTGCGCACAGCCCTCTCGACATTACACAGCGCACGTCAGTCCATCGAGTCGCTTCGATCGCTCCTCTCGCAAGGACCTCTCAACGTTCAAGCCTTCGCGCATGCATACACGTCAGCGAGTGAAGAGGTGAGCGCGATAGGGAATGGAGAGCAGGAATGGTTGAGCAAGACGACGGCTGCTAGGGCCATCGCAAGAGACTGGACAGAGCTTGAGGGAGAAATCGCGCAGGAGTTGAGAGGCGCTTGTGAAGCATTCTTGAGCGTGAGAGAAGAGGACGCTTGGATCGTCCTTTGCTCCAAAAGTGCGCGCGGTGAGTCAGACTTGTAGAGCTGTGCACCGACTTTGGACCTTGCAGACGTAGCTCAGATATCACCGAGCCTTTCATGTCATCGCTCAGCACATTCCACTTCCAACGAGCCAACGCCAATCTCGAATCTTTTCGAGATTCAAGCGGCAATCAGTGCCGAGCAAGCTGGCAAAACTCTCGAACGTCTTGCTGCTCGTCTTTTGGACGTCTTGCGGGGACTGCTTCACGTCTCCCTCCTGGATGAATCGAGCGACGGGGGTCGGTCGTGTTGGCAAGCATCCGCTACCTCTGATTCTTGGAGCGCTCATCGCAGCCATGAAGCAGAGACGTCTTCTTCTGCTCCTCAAGCGATCGTCTCGTTCCTCGTGTGGCTACGACAGGCAGACGAACGTGTCGTGGGTCCTATCGCTCAAGTCTTTCTAAGACAGATCGACATCTCATCCCTCCTCGGTGCGCTTCGACATTCTTTGCCGCCTTCGCTACGCACAGAGTCGGGAAAAGACACGTACGCTCAAGCTCGAGACGTGGCTCGAACGTCTCTCGAACTACATCGCGCGCTTCTCGACCTCTTGTCCGACAAGTCTGATACGCAAGAGCGAAGCAAATCGCTGGCGGAAGAGATGCAGCCTCTTTTGCAGTTCGAAAGAGATGTGTCGCAACAATGGGCGCGTAGATTGGTCGAACGTAACTTGCAGAGGGCTAGGAGCGCGGCGTTGATGGACAAGGAGGGTTGGGAAGGTGTGCCTGTCGAGGCGCACCTGCAGGATCTGACGGCCACGGGTCACACGAAGAGCGAAGAGGGGGAAGTGGAGGCCGCTGTGGGTCTGGAATGGGAAAAGAGCGAGTCTGAGCGCAATGTGGGCGAGGAACAAGTGGATGAAGATGCGTGGGGCTGGGATGGCGATGCGGAGGAGGAGAGACGTGCGCACGAAACGAAAGGAGTAGCACAACGCGCCAAAGCCACGCCACGAGCTCGAGACGTGGGCACGAGCATCAGCACTAGCACGACGAAAAAGAAGACGCTGGGAGGTGTGCGAGTCGTCAGACCTTCGGATCAGCTCGGCTCTGGACCTCTTCCTCAAGATTCGCAAGCACCTCTGAATGTCGCGCAGGATCAGGATGCGTGGGGATTCGATGAGGACGTGGATGAGAATGGAGCAAGTGGACAGGCTGAGAATGCACACGCCGTGTCCTCTACGTCTTTCCAGCCTCTTGAAGATTCGGACGATGCCTGGTTCGCCGACGAGGCCCCAGGACCATCATCATCTCGACCTGCGCAAGACGCTGACAATGCGCTCGCTTCTGCGCACTCGGAGCCTTCGGCGATGCCGGGCATGGATCTGGATGAGGAGATAGACGAGGACGCTTGGGGTCTCACGGATCAGGAAAAGGAACAGGTTGCGGCGAGGAAAAGGGCTAGCTTGATCTTGCCGCCCGTCGAGCGTGCGAGGGAGCAAGCAGAGGTCCCATCACCGTTCCGGCAAGGCATGACACAAAAATCTGATGAGCATGCGGATGAGGAGCACGCCTGGGGAGATCTGGAGGCGCCCAGTGCACCACGTCTTTCCCCCCGGCCTCGCGCGTCTGAGTCTTTCACGGCTGCTGCTCCTCCTCAGAGCACTGCGTCGCCTACCGACAATGATGCACCGGAGGATGAGTACGAAGACGCATGGGGACTATCATCTGAAGAGCAAGCTGTTCGGGCAGCCAAGAGGGCCAGTGCGCTCTTCGTCCAGGCACCAACGCAAGCACCAGCAGCTCGACTCGTGCAGGTCGGCACGGAGCCGGCGGATGCGAAGGTCTCGCAGCCTGCAGACGAGAGCAGCAAAGATGCGAATGCGGGGCTCACAGGTGTCGATGAAAATGAAGAGGATGAGGAAGACGCGTGGGGCCTTTCGACGGAGGAACAAGCGATCAGAGCTGCTAAGCGCGCTAGCATGCTTTCCTTTGGATCCGGAATTCCAGCGCAAGCTAACGATGCGCTGAGCTCCGAGTCGATGAGTCGGGCTACGCAGCCTGCCGCCGCGCCCTCGCTCGCGTTCGCGCCCGCGCCCGCGCCCGCTCCTTCTGTGTCAGCGGCGTCGGAAGAGGCACTGCCAGGCACACCCAAGCTGCATGCGCCGACCACGCCTCGTTTGGACGAGCATGCACAGGCGACGTATTCTGCACCTCCAGCAATACCTGTACAAGCCGAAGCTCCGGCCGTCGGAGGCTCTGCGCAGCCTCTCACGAACTCGCGCGCCCTACCATCGATGAGCTCGCCGGCTGACATCGAGGCTGACCTATCGCTCTCGAGGACTTCGACGATCGGCTCGGTCAGCTCGGACGCTGCGTTGCCACCCTCCACCCCGACGCGGATGAGGGACGAACCTCTGCTCGACGACAGGCCTAGTCGCGTGTCGACGCCCATCGTGCCTCCTGCCCCGGCGCTATCGACGCCAAGCGCTCGCCTCGAGGACAAGGAAGATGATGGCTTTGATGCGTGGGAAGAGTCATTGGGAGTCGACGAATCGACTGACGTGCAAGAGCAGGAAAGCAAGCTGCACTCGCAAGCACTTTCGTCCAGCAAGGGCAAGGAAGAGATCAAAGCCTGGGAATGGAATGAGGAGGATCCATCGGCGCCCGATCCAGACCTGACTTCACACCGAGCACCAGCCGAGAAGATTGCTGTTCCGCATGCCCCCAAATCCGCGTCTGCCTCTCGCGGTCCTTCAAGGACGGCGCTTCGATCTTCTGCCGCTGCTTCAACGCCGGGTGGACGATCTGCCTCGCCTGTGCCTTTGACGGGCGCAGCGCCCTCCCCGCAGCTGAGACAGGCGACGTTGAGGAATGCCAGCAATGCTGGTGCTTCGCGCAGTGTCACACCTTCTGGGTCTGCGCGTGCTAGACCCGACTCGCGCTCTTCGAACCGCAGCGCTTCGCCCGCGACCAGCAGACCTGGTGCGGGTGAGCTGGCGCAGCAGTCGACGCGGCCTCCCATCGCACGTCCAAAGATGCTCATCTCTCAACGCACTCGGCTGCTGATTACGCTCGCTGAAAACATCTTGGCCGATGCAAAGGAGCTGTTGAATCATGCAGCGACGCAAGGTGAAGGGGCTGCAAACGGATCAGACGCCAAGCAGGCAGACGATGCTTCGCCCGACCCTCAAGTCTTGCTCGACAGCATACGCGACGTGTTTGATCTGTACCGAGCCGTCGTACCGTCGGCGCACGAAGCGGCTCTGCAGATCTCTGCGCTGGCTGCTCAGTTTTTGAACGACTGCTCCTACCTATCTCGCGCAGCTCTGCGCTTGCAAGAAGAGTGGTCGAGCATCGCAGCTGCATCATCAGAGTCTGCATTCGCCGAGACCAAGTTGGAGCTGGCATCGACTGCCAAAGCTACGGCGATGTTGGGTCAGCACACCTTTGCTGCGCACGTTGCGATGCAAATCTCCTCTTTGGACGCTCTCTTGGATGGGGCGGATAGCTTTGTGGGCACGAGCGATGCAGGACGTTGCGGTGCTGTTGAGAGATCCATCAGAGCTTGCGTGACGGAGCTGCAGAATTTGAATGCTGCTTGGAAAGACGTGTTGCTGGCTCCCAACCGAATGTCGGCACTTGGTGCGCTGGTGGAACATGTCCTTTCCAGAGTGCTCAGCGAGGTGGAAGATCTGGAAGACATTTCGGAAAAGGAAAGCGAAAGGATCGCAGAGGCTGTCAAGCTGCTCGCACCGCTCGAAGACCTTTTCGTCGATCCGAGGAGCGGGGTGAGTCTCTCAAGGCCGCACGCTGTGCGCACATCTATCTCTTGCCCTATTTTTTTTTTTTTTTTTTTTGGCCACTCATGCTGACGTTACTTGCGCCCATTCCTGTCCTGTGCCCGCCGTGTCCACAGACCGAGCAAACAGCGGTAGCGCTCTTTGTGCCCAGCTGGTTCAAGTGCTCCTACCTCTGCGAGATCCTCACGGGTTCCTTGGCAGACATTGATTTCTTGTACAGCGAAGCGGCAGCTCTGGTGGATTATTCGCCTCGCGAACTCGCCAAGCTCGTCAGAGCTTTGTTCGCCGATACGCCCAAGCGACAAAAATTGCTCGAAAAATTCGTCATCGCTCCTCCCACTTGATGCTCTCGATCGGCTTTGCATGCCCACCGTAAAAATGTCGCGCGAACGACTTGGATTTTTCCCCACGCACTCTTGGCCAGCGGCGTTCGCACCGTAACTGGCAAACAGAGGGACGCATTGTCGGATTTCTCCTCTATGCTTTGCACTTGTCATCTCATGCACATCTCTTCGGCTCGTGTCACCAATGCCAACTATTTCGCATCGAGATGGTCAGTGCTATGTTGGAAATGTAATCGAGGAGGGGGGGGGGAGGGCAGTGTAGGAAAGGAAAGGCTGGAGCAGTTGCGGAGATATGTCACGATTGGGACAGCGCGGGTGCACCGTCGACGCCAACGCTGAAAAGGCTCGTTGTCGTTGCGTATCGCCCGTCGAGCATGCTTGCAGATCCACTTTAACAAGTGTCAAGCACACCCTTGGGGCACGATCACATCTGCGACCCATCCTTCAAGAGTGGGCATCGTTGTCAAAATGCACAAGGAGCACCTCGAGATGGGTGCTCTGTTCTTTTTGTTATTTGTGTGATGCGGACAGAGAGCAGTACACTCGGACTTTCCCCCCCCCCCCCCCCATACATGGCTCCCCAGCTTGCCCGAGCATGCTCACGCGTGACCAACGTAACGGGGCCACCGTCACTTTGAATCCGTCGATAAGGACGATCGTCACAATTACGCACTCGTAGAAATGCGCGCGGGCGAGGAAAAATTCTGCTACAAAAATTTTTTCCCCCCCCCGGCCCCCGAAGATTCTTTCAGACTCGCGATTCGTGATGGAGGAAAGTCGTGAGTGTCGATGGAGAGACAATCCCCCAAGGCTGCCCGCGGCGGGGTCGCACACGCACGTGTGAGCGACGAGGCGGCCCGCGCCACGGCGTTGCCGTTGCTGCATGCACATTGCGCGACCTCATCAGCGCCGCGCATTGATCGTATACACGCCGGGTCACGTGCGGGCGAGGCCAAAAGATGCCGGTAGGATGAATCTCATCGCCATCGATGCTGCGAAAAGGGAAATCTTCTGCCTTTTTGGCTAACGCTCGTTGGACAGCCGATCCCCACCCGCTTCCCAGTGAGTTGTTTGCCCAGATTCCTGGGCCCAATTTCTGCCAAGATTCCAAACTCCGAGCCTCGTGATGGATGCCCGCGCTGCATTGCGTGAGTCACAGTCGAGCTACATCGTGGCGCTCCTTCATCTCGTGACAGCTCTTACTATCCCCCCCTTTTGAAACTCCGACATATCTTTCTTTTTTTTTGCAAGAAGCGTGCTTCAGAACGTCGAGATTTGCCAGACGGCTTGGACGTGGGATGATGGATGAATCGAGGGCACCTGACACGGGGGGTGGGTGGGGGGAGCCAGCGGACTGAGTTGCTCAAGATACGAAAACCACCAACGACTTAACGACTGTGATGGGCGACATATACTCACGACTCGGACTCGGACTCGTCGCTCGTGACTGTTGTCACTCAAAGCGCGATTCACGATTCACGATTCAAGTGATTGCTGCAGCCCGTTCGCTATACGCGCGTGCGTCTGGCCGAAGCCGAGCCGGGATGACCATGACCGATTGGATCTTGACATCAGCCACATACCGGTATTCATCAAGATTGTGACAGCCACGATTGCTAACCCTACATACGGTACGCACGCACGCACGCACGCACGCACGCACGCACGCATCCCTCTCCCGCGCGCGCATTCCTCCCGTGTGTGTGGCTTAGCTTGCCATCGCTTGCTCGCCTCCTTTAATTGCGCCTTGCGATCCGCGCACCACTCCCACTCGTGACTCATGACTCACGACCGCGACGCCCAGCATCGAGGCACACATTTCAGAGGCAAGTGTGAGTGTACATACATGTCAATCCTGAATGTATCGCCGGCGCGAGTTGAGCAGGTCCGCGAGTGAGGGCCCCCCTTTTACATTCACAATCCATATTACACGATTCACTCGTTCATGCTCCGTCACAAGCCCAAGCAAGCATCACATTCTCACAATAGCGCACCCCACACTCCGCTGGGCTGGGCTGGGCTGGGCTGGGCTCAGGATTGCGCTCGAATATCATGGGACACACGCACCTACTGCGCCCGGCTCTCCCGCCATCACACATGCCTCGTGCAGAAACCCCGCAAGGGTGGAGGAAAGATGGATGGACCGCGGGGGGGG
>NW_020290088.1:55974-58292 GCF_003144195.1 Ceraceosorus guamensis | reverse complement strand
AACCCTAACCCTAACCCTAACCCTAACCCTAACCCTAACCCTAACCCTAACCCTAACCCTAACCCTAACCCTAACCCTAACCCTAACCCTAACCCAAACTTGCATTCTGCGCGCTCTAACCCTGCACACACACGCTTGACCTCTACCCCACAACTCTTTCATTTACACGCACTAACGCCTTCCTGCTTAGAGCACTACTTTGCTTGCTGCTTACTGCCCTGCTGAGCACTCTGTCACTCTTGATCACTGACAATTCTTTGCATGCACGCAGCCTTCCCTCCATGACATGCTGTCTTGCTTGCCCAGTCTGGTGCGCATCAGCACATTTCTCTCTTCATGCATGCCAAGCACCCCAGTCTTTGCTTTGCCTACCTGCTTGTGATGCCCCAGCAGCAACCATTGTTACCATCTATCTTCTTTGCACGCTTGCCAAGTATGCCTGCGCTGTACTGTTCTGCTCACCATTTACTTGTTATCAGCTCTTTGTTTGTTGAGCACAAATCTTGCCTATGCTGGTGATAACTTCAGTGATCACCGCTAAGCTACTCACTACAGGCGCCTGCTTGCTGCAGCACTGTTTGACTCCAAGCCTCTGGCACAATAGAACCCGGACATCACGCGTCCCTTAATCCACGTGACTCCCTGTGTACACGGCAGGTGGATGCACCTGCCTTTGTACAGCTAAGTTGTGGCGCCTGAGTGGGGCGCCTCTTTTGTACAATAACCCTTCCCTTGTACCGCAGTACCCTACGGTAGGGGTTAGTAGTTGTTGTAGAACCCATGATACCAACACCATGGTACCCGTGTGTATAAATACCCCATGCTAAGACCTAGATCTCATTTGAATGATCACCTATGCAAAGATCTCTTGTCATAGTAGCCTACGACCGACTGAACACGTGACCAAACTCCACGCATTCCATATCGCCTGCTAGCCCCGCTCACCGGGCAAAACACAGGCGCCTGCTTCCTGCAGCACCACTTCAACAAAATTGTGCAAGTCTGACACACCCACACACGCTCAAGTTGCACACCCACACATACATCACACACTCACGCACATACAAACATTTATTTCTGTGCGTCATCTGCTTCAAGTGCCGCATGCCACGCTCCTAGTGTGAGGGCCCACCGCTCTTCTGTTGTGCTTGATGGTGCAGAGCGTACTGCATGATGTAGTTCCCTATTATTGAAGAGCACCACGGTCGCAACATCCATGTGCACTTTGCCGTACTCTGCAAGCTGCAACTCCACAGCGCTTCCAAGATTGATTAGTATGTTTGGCACATCGTCATGTGGGTCAAGGTGAAAGCCGCCAGTTATACCCTGTATGACTTCCCCGGTGTGAAAGTACCGATGCACTTGATTTGCACCGTCCACGCCAAGTGCCCGCTGCATTACCCCACGCACTGCCTCTCTTGCCTTGATATGTGCTGCAAAGTCCTCAGCAATGCGTCCTTGCCTGAAGTGTGTCTCGACTGTGAGCTCAACAAATGCCTTCAGCCATCTGAGCATTGCTGCTGCTTCTACTGGTGCCACCTCGTGCGCCATTGCCCATCCCCACTCTGCGCTTGCGCCCTTTTGCCCTGCGTACCACATCAAACCCACCGCAAGAGACTGACTCCCACCTTTCTTCTTTGCGTTCTTCTTGGTCAGCTCGTAAAAGATGACATCCTTTTGTCCTGACTGTACCACGGCCTCCCACAAGTCATTGCACACGGTGCGTCCCTCCTTTGCCAGTGCAATGATTCTGCGGTGTGAGCGCATTGACGCTGTTGGCAAGCGCTGTAGTATGGTTGCGCCAGTTGCGGCATTCACAACCGTCAACATGCTGTCATCTTTGCCGAGCGGTGTTTCCTCATCCTGACTGCCTGGATACAGCTGCACTACTTCTTCAGTTGGCGCCCATGCTGCTCGACGCTTCTTATCGCTGTCCTTGCGCATAAGTTCCCGCTTTGTGGGTTTGCGCCCCATCCTGCACCGTGCACCAACAAAATTGCACCGTATGTTCTGGGTCAAAAGGGCTTAGTGAGCGTCAGTGACGGTAACAATAGCTTCACTGGTGTCTATTGACGTACTAGACAACGTCCAAAGTGCCCTGCACAGCCTGCAGGAGCAGATCGGCAAGTTTGGTGGTACAGTTGTTCGACACCGTGCACTGACAAAATCACACCGTGTGATCTGAGTCAAAAGGGCTTTGTCAGCATCGGTGACTACAAAGACTGCTTCACTGGTGTCTACTAACGCACTAGAAACCGTCCAAAGTGCCCTGCACAGCCAGCAAGAGCAGATCGGCAAGTTTGGTGGTACAGTTGTTC